>NC_135665.1:64254894-64397423 GCF_964188315.1 Podarcis muralis | reverse complement strand
AGGCTGGGAGTTTCTGGAGAGACAGCAGGGAGTGTGGTGGAATTCGTAACATCTTATTTGAAATTGGTCAGTTGATTTGATTTGCTTCTTTTCTTTCTGGGCATCAGCAGCTGAGATCTCGTCACCCCTGAAATTCAATTCACACTATTTTCTATTAGTATTATTAGTATTATTATTTACATTTCTATATCACTCTTCATCTGAGCATCACAGGGATGTTTACAATGTTGTTCTTGTTGTTAGTCGTTTAGTCGTGTCCAACTCTTCGTGACCCCATGGACCAGAGCACGCCAGGCACTCCTGTCTTCCACTGCCTCCCGCAGTTTGGTCAAACTCATGCTGGTAGCTTCGAGAACACTGTCCAACCATCTCATCCTCTGTCATCCCCTTCTCCTTGTGCCCTCCATCTTTCGCAACATCAGGGTCTTTTCCAGGGAGTCTTCTCTTCTCAGGAGGTGGCCAAAGTCTTGGAGTCTCAGCTTCAGGATCTGTCCTTCCAGTGAGCACTCAGGGCTGATTTCCTTCAGAATGGAGAGGTTTGATCTTCTTGCAGTCCATGGGACTCTCAAGAGTCTCCTCCAGCACCAGAATTCAAAAGCATCCATTCTTCGGTGATCAGCCTTCCTTATGGTCCAGCTCTCACTTCCATACATAACTACTGGGAAAACCGTAGCTTTAACTATACGGACCTTTGTTGGCAAGGTGATGTCTCTGCTTTTTAAGATGCTGTCTAGGTTTGTCATTGCTTTTCTCCCAAGAAGCGGGCGTCAAGCACAAAAATACATGCCATAATAACAAACAAAAGCCATACCCGCTACACACACAGTTTAAAATGCCCTAAATTGCCTTTTTGCTTGGTACATAAATATATGCAACGAAGGCACCTGGTGGGTCTCTCTGGGAAGAGTGAGGAGCCATTGCAGAAAAGGCCCCGTTCTCGTGTTACCACCCTCCAGACCTCTCAAGGAGGAGGCACGTGAAGAAGGGCCTCAGAAGGTGATCTCAAGGTCCAGGTTGGTTCATATGGAGAGAGACATCCTGAGCCTTCTAAGGCTTTACAGGTCAAAACCAGCACTCTGAATAAGGGCCAGCCCCCTGCTTGTATCACAGGGGAAGGTGGGCTAACAGGATCTCCTGATGTTCCCCCTCCACAGGTGGAGCAATTCACAGCAGAAAACTGGATCATGTCCAGTCCCACATTAGCACTCGGCCTGAGGTGAAGTGACTCTGATAAAATGCTAAAGTTAGCCTGAAACCCCATGCACACACACCCAGAAGCAAGCCTCATAGAATCGTGGACTCGCAGAGTTGGGTCATCTAAGTCTTACCCACTGCAGGAATCACATAGGCAGGTGCAGAGACATGGGCTGTGGAGCTTCTCAGAATGTACAGGTCTCCCAGTAGGTCGCAGAGCAGCCTGCGAAAAATCAACAAAGCCACAGAGTTGGGTGGCTTTCAAAAAGGATCAGACAAATTCAGGGAGGAGGAAGCGATCAATGGCTCCTAGCCATGAGATCTGTGCTCTCTGTCCACATTTGGAGGTCGAAATACTTTTGAATAACCGTTGCTGGAAACCACAGGTGGGGAGAGTTGCTCTTGTGCTCGAATCCCCTTTACAGGCTTCCCATAATGGGTGTCTGGTTGGTCACTGTGAGAAGAGGACGAGATGAGCCATTGGCGTGATCCAACAGTTCTCTTCTTATGTTCTTAGTCTAACTCAGCCCAATAAAATCCCTAATTTCTTGACCTGATGACTTTGCTTTGGCTGAGGAATAATCAGGGCTACCACCTTTCATTGATTAGTGTGCTAGATCAATTGATTAAAGCACCTTTTAATCAACTAGAAAGGCATCCCTCTGCAGACGCAAGGGACCTATTAGCGGGATTCCGTTTGACTTGGCAGGCTCTCTTGTCAAAACCCTGCTGGAGTTTGAAAATCTGGGTTCTCCAGGCTCTGTCACTTCGAAGGTCCCGAGCCTCAAGGAGGTTAGATTGGTTTCAACTAGGGCCAGGGCCTTTTCATCACTGGCCCCAATGTGGTGGAACGCTCTGTCACAAGAGACCAGGGCCCTGCAGGATGACATCTTTCCGCAGGGCCTGCAAGACAGAGCTGTTCCGCCTGGCCTTTGGTTTGGACTCAGTCTGACCTTTATGTTTCCCTCCCCTTACGGTCTTGATTTATCGGCTATTTTAAAATGAGGCTGCATTTTAAATTGCATTTTAACCTGCATTTTAAATTTGTTTGTTTCCCCCCCTCTCTCTTTCCCCCCTATTATGTTTTTACTATGATTTTATTGGTGTTAGCCACCCTGAGCCCGGCTCTGGCCAGGGAGGGAGGGGTATAAATAAAATTTTTTTTTATTATTCTGACCTCCAGATGTTTTCAGACCACAACTCCCATCAGCTCCAGCCAGCCATGGCAGAGGGCACCATCTTGGAGGAGAATGGTCTACAGCAGTAGTTTCCAGCTGGTGGTCTGTGGACCCCAGAGGATCTGTGGCACCATTCACATAAGAAAAGCTACTGTTGAGTGTCTGGCTTGGCTTTTGAAAAACAGAGGGTCTGCAGTACTTAGCCCATTGGGAACCACTGGTCTACAACTATAATAATAATAATAATTTATTATTTATACCCCGCCCATCTGGCTGAGTTTCCCCAGCCACTCTGGGTGGCTCCCAATCAGTGTTAAAAACAGTACAGCGTTACATATTAAAAACTTCCCTGAACAGGGCTGCCTTAAGATGTCTTCTGAATGTCAGGTAATTATTTATCTCTTTGACATCTGATGGGAGGGCGTTCCACAGGGCGGGCGCCACTACCGAGAAGGCCCTCTGTCTGATTCCCTGTAGCCTCACTTCTCGCAATGAGGGAACTGCCAGAAGGCTCTCGGCGCTGGATCTCAGTGTCCGGGCTGAACGATGGGGGTGGAGACGCTCCTTCAGGTATACAGGACCGAGGCCGTTTAGGGCTTTAAAGGTCAGCACCAACACTTTGAATCGTGCTCGGAAACGTACTGGGAGCCAATGCAGATCTCTCAGAACCGGTGTTATGTGGTCCCGGCGGCCACTCCCAGTCACCAGTCTAGCTGCCGCATTCTGGATTAATTGCAGTTTCCGGGTCATCTTCAAAGGTAGCCCCACGTAGAGCGCATTGCAGTAGTCCAAGCGTGAGATAACTAGAGCATGCACCACTCTGGCAAGACAGTTCGCGGGCAGGTAGGGTCTTAGCCTGCGTACCAGATGGAGCTGGTAGACTAAGTTGTCCTCTTGTCTTCTTGGGAGTTGATGGGGTTGAAGCCACCAGAATGACAGAGCAGAAGTAGCAGAAGATGCAAGAGGAATCCCACTGACTACAAGAGAGCCAGTTTTGAATATTGTCCATGATGGTGGTGAAGTGAAATAATAGAATTATCAAATTGGAAGGGGCCCTAAGAGTCATTTAGTTGAGTCCCCGGAATGCAAGAATCACAGCTAAAGAATCCCAGACAAATGGCCACCCAACCTCTGCTTAAAAACCTCCAATGAATACAGGCTGGATGGCTATTTGCAGTCTTGCTCTTCTGCCATTATTGCATCTGCAACATGCCATCCTGCTGAACTAGTCCAGGTAGTTTGGAGGCTGGTGGAAACTTCTGGGAATGATCCCTGTCCTCCCCTTCTGTGGCAACTGATATTCAGAAGCATCGCTGCCTCCAATTGTGGTAGGAGAACATGGTCATTGTAGCTAGTCACCATCAATATTAAGTTTGCAGATGACACCACCATAATGGGTTTAATAACAGGTGGAGACGAATCAGCATATAGAGGGAAGATCCAAAAAATATCTACATGGTGCCTAGGGAACAACTTGCACCTTAATATCAGCAAGACAAAGGAGATGGTGTTGGACTTTCGGAGGAAGAGAGGAGAACTAGCCCCGCTGTACATCGGGGAGGGCTGTGTGGAGAGAGTCTCTTCCTTTAAATTCCTAGGAGTTTATCTCAGTGAAGACCTTACTTGGAAAATCAATACAACCCAGGTGCTTAAGAAAACCCAAAAGAGACTCCATTTCCTCAGAGTATAGCGGAAGAACGATGTCAATCAACATTTGATGATGTCCTTCTACCGGTCCGCAATAGAAAGTGTCCTTTCATACTGCATCACGGTGTGGTACGCTGGTTTGACATCATCTGATAGGAAGTGCCTACAGAGGGTGGTGAATACAACACAAGATATTATGGGCTGTCCCGTGAATCCACTGGATGACATTGCGGAAGAACGTTGCCTCAGGAGAGTGAGGAAAATTCTCAGGGATGATTCACACCCTGGCCGGCACTTTCTTGATCTCCTGCCCTCGGGCAGAAGATATAGAAGCATGGTTAGTCACACCAACAGGGTAAAGAACAGCTTCTATCCGTGGGCTGTTCAGCTGCTGAATGAAAAGATAACAACAGGGCAACTGACTTTTGGGTTTGGTGGGTGTGCGTCAGCAAACGAGGGGAATTAAGGCTAAGAGAGCTGAGTACAGGGTGCTGGTGTAATCTCACTGTATACAAGTTGTACAAGTTTCCTGCTTGTTTCCTGCTTGGCAGGGGGTTGGACTCGATGGCCCTTGTGGTCTATTCCAGTGTTTCCCAACCTTGTGCCTCCAGCTGTTTTTGAACTACAACTCCCATCATCCCTGACTAGCAAGACCAGTGGCAAGGGATGATGGGAATTGTAGTCCAAAAACAGCTGGAGGCACAAGGTTGGGAAACACTGGTCTATTCCAACTCTATGATTCTAAGTGACAATAAAGTATTTCAATTTTCAATTCAATTTCGATTTCAACAGCCCTCTCCTCCTCCATAAATTCGTCTAATCCTCCTTTAAAGCTGTCTAAGTTGGTGGTCATCACTGCCTCCTGTGGGCATGAGTTCTACAGTTTAACTATGTGCTGCATTACAAAGGACTATCTTTCATCTCCTCCTGAATCTTCTAGCCATCAGCTTCAGGGGATGCCCATGAGTTCTGGTGTTACTAGAGAGGGAGGAAAACTTTCTTCTCTCTACTTTCCTCCATGTTTTGCAGGAAATGAGCAAGGAAAGAAGATGCTTTCAAAGTACCCTAAAGTTTGGAGCGCTGGACGAACTCTCCTCCCAAAACTCCCAACTGTAATTAGTGGAGAAGAAGTTCCATTCTGGTTGGGGGGGGGGCGTGGAGAGGCGAGGAAGTATCAGATGGGGAGGGAGATAAAGGAGCATAGAGTCTGTGCCGCCTTTGTTCTGTTGAGTCGATAGTTTTATTGAAAGAGACGCCACCACAAAAAAGAAAGGAAGGATAAATAAAAGCTTTGTTCAACAAAGAGTGACAATTAAAAATGGCAAGGCTTGCAAAAGGAGCCGTGATATAAGGGGGGAATAACCTTGGGAGGATCAATTGTCACAGTTTCTATGCGCCATAAAATGCAGCACTGGCAACCCACAGCATAGGCGAGGCAGGCGCCTGGTGTAATATTTGGGGGTTGGTGGGTTAGGGGATTCGTAAGACAGGTACATCCCCCATCAAAAAGGTCTGAAAGTGGGAGAGGTTTCCAGAGGACACCATCCATGTCCTTCAACTCTGAGGACAACCGTTCAGTAAATTGGATGGGGCAACCAAGTCTGACACAACAGATTCTCCCAGTCTATGCCTGTAAGTTGCTTGGCCTTTGTAGTTCTATCTATTCAAGAAGATTCAGGAGAGATAAAAGGCAGGAGGCACTGATGGCCACCAGATTGGAAGGAAGCCTGATTTAAAGTTCTGGTCATGGAACCATAGACTTGTAGAGTTCAAATGTCATCTAGTCCAACCCCCTGCATAAATCCCTCAGGCAGGTGCTGTGATGGCCTGGGACTCGGGCTCGGACCCGGAACCAGAGGAGTCTCAGTCTGCACCAGATCCTTTGCCTCAGGCATCACCTGAACCAAGTCTGGGGCCTGATCCTGAAGAGTCCCAATCTGCACAGGTTCCCCTGCAACAAGCACCAGCTGGGCCGAGTCAGGGGCCTGATCCTGCCCTGGCTCCAGATGTGGGGATTCCCTCGTTGCCTCCAGCTGGGCCATCACTTACAGCTGCTCCACTACCAGTTGAGTCAGGGGAGGCTGAGGCGGCCCCTGGGTCTAGTAACCCACCGACGTCTCCCGAGCTGCAGAGACTGAGGTCTGAGAGAAGGAGAGACCTGAGTACTCGCAGGAGGAGTGCTTGCCTTCAGGCGAGACAGGGAGGTGAGTCACCGGGGGATGAGGACCGGCCGCTACCCCAACAGAGATAAAAGGCTGTCAGACCCCGTCCCAAGTTGCAGGAGGAACATTGCTGTTTGCCAGATCCTGCCTGAGATCCTGTACCTGTCCTTGCCTGGTTTCCTGCCTCGTGTCCTGCCTTGGCTCTGTTGGACTGACTCCTAGCGGCACCTTTGGATTCTGGACTGGTCCTGGACCACGTTTCACGGGTTACCCAGCACAGTCCACCACATTCCAAGGGAGTCTGTTCCACTGTTAAACACTTCTTACTGTCAGAAAGTTCTTCCTGATGTTTAGTTGGAATCTCCTTTCTTGCAATTTGAATCTGTTGGTTCCATTTCCCCTCCACCTCTGGAGCGGCAGAAAGCAATCTAGCTCCATCTTCCATGGAGACCCTTCAGATATCTGAAGGTGGCTATCAAATCTCAGTCTCCTCTTCTCCAAGCTAAACACCTCCTATTCCCTCAAGCTTTCCTCATAAGTCTTGGTTTCCAGATCCTTGATCGTCTTGGCTGCTCTCCTCTGCACACCTTGCCAATCTCCTCCTTATCCAGAAGCAGAGCTGGTGACAAGGTTGTTTTCTGCTGCTCCAGAGAAGCGGACATGGAGCAATGGATCCAAACTACAAGAAAGAAGATTCCACCTAAACATTAGGAAGAACTTCCTGACAGTAAGAGCTGTTCGACGGTGGAATTTGCTGCCAAGGAGTGTGGTGGAGTCTCCTTCTTTGGAGGTCTTTAAGCAGAGGCTTGACAGCCATATGTCAGGAGTGCTCTGATAGTGTTTCCTGCTTGGCAGGGGGTTGGACTCGATGGCCCTTGTGGTCTCTTCCAACTCTAGGATTCTATGACAACATCCAGGCCAGGAGAACAGGGCTGCTCCTGCCAAACAGGTCGGGACTTCAGCTGAGCATTTGCCCTCTCCATAATCGGCAAAATCAACGCAGTCTCTTGAAAAGAAGGGGAAGATTTAAATGATGGATATTCTTGCCATTTCCTTCCCTGAATCATAAGAACATAGGAAGAGCCCGCTGGATGAGGCCAATGGCCCATCTTGTCCAGCATCCTGTTCTTGCAGTGGCCAACCAAATGCCTGTACTGGGAAACTCGCAAGCAGGACCTGGGTGCAGGAGGCCTCTCCATTCCTGTAAAAAGGTAAAGGTAAAGGGACCCCTGACCATTAGGTCCAGTCGTGGCTGACTCTGGGGTTGCAGTGCTCATCTCGCTTTATTGGCCGAGGGAGCCGGTGTGCAGCTTCCGGGTCATGTGCCCAGCATGACTAAGCCACTTCTGGCAAACCAGAGCAGCACACAGAAACGCTGTTTACCTTCCCGCCGGAGTGGTACCTATTTATCTACTTCCACTTTGACATGCTTTCGAACTGTTAGGTTGGCAGGAGCAGGGACCGAGCAACAGGAGCTCACCCCGTTGCGGGGATTCGAACCGCCAACCTTCTGATCAGCAAGTCCTGGGCTCTGTGGCTTAACCCACAGCGCCACCCATGTCTCTCCAGTTAAATATCAGTAAATAATAAAACAGAACAATGTGGTGAATCTTAGGAGTCTGGAAATGCATGCTTAAATAGATAGGTCTTCAATTCATAGAATTAATGAATTTGAAGGGACCACGAGGGTAATCTTGTCCAACCCTCTGCAATGCAGGAATCACGGAAACACTGTTTACCTTCCCGCCAGAGCGGTACCTATTTATCTACTTGCACTTCATAGTTTCGAACTGCTAGGTTGGCAGGAGCAGGGACCGAGCAACGGGAGCTCACCCATCGCGGGCATTCGAACCGCCGACCTTCTGATCGGCAAGCCCTAGGCTCTGGTTTAGACCACAGCACCACCCGCATCCCTGTCTCCACTCCTATACTTTCGTGCAACTGGTATTGAGAAGCATCACTGCCTCCAACTATGGAGGGCAGAGCGTAGCCAGCATGCCTGGTGTCCATCGATAGCCCTCTCTTTCTCAAATTGCCTCCCTTGGGGACTGGGGAAGCCGTCTGCCCCTGGCAGGCTGTGCCAATTTGACCCCCTGCATTGCCCAGGCCTCTTCCCCTGTGTTTGGCGAATTATACTGCTGGAAGCAGCAAAAAGAGAAAACTGACATTGTCAGCGGAGTTATCGACGCGGAGGAGAAGAAAAGAGCCGGGCCTTGGGGGATTAGCCGGTGCCTGGGGCCAGGGACCTCCAAAGCCTCGAGCGGAAGATTTAATGAGCAACGGAAATCAATGGCGCTTAATCTGTGTCTAATCAGAGAGGACTGCGGCTGCTGTGGGTTCGAGAGGGTTGGGAAATGGGAGGTTGTGTCGGAGAGGCTGAGGCAGCTTGCACATCAAGATGTTTGGGACTACAACTCCCATCAGTCCCAGGCACAAAGGGTCCCGATCCACGTTAAGGCGAGGTGTCGATGGGCTTTCATCCTAGACCAGCAGTCTCCCTCTTTATCCGTTGTTCTGCGATGCTTCCCCAATGTTACTGCACTATTCTTGCATTATTGTTGCAATTAATTTATTCATCGCCTTTCAAGCCACTGTCTCAAAGCAATTTACAAGATAGTTAAAAGCAGTTAAAAGCAGAAGAAGAACAAATACCGTTTAAAACAGGAATAAAAGCTGAACAAGTGGCTGGTTGTGGCAAGTCCCATTTATACAGCTGGGAAAGTAATAGGAAGGGGGGGAACAGTTAATTAAAATATGGGTTAAAATAAGGGTTAAAATACAATTTAAAATGCAGCCTCATTTTAGTAGTACAGTGGTACCTTGTGTTAAGTACTTAATTCATTCCAGAGGTCCGTTCTTAACCTGAAACTGTTCTTAACCTGAAGCACCACTTTAGTTAATGGGGCCTCCCGCTGCTGCATCTCCCCATCTCCTGGGTGCTCCACTGAGCACCCAGGTGGGCATAGCTGGGGGAGACCAGCTCCACCCTCCTCACCCACCCAGGTTTGTAGACCAGACTGGCCTTCACAATCAGATCAGGAATGAGGGAGGATGTACTCTGAACTGAGCCGACATTCACAGCAGCATCCACTGGCTGACGGGACAACCGCAATTCCCCAGGTTGAAAGAGGGGCTGGCACAGGGCACAGTCACTAACTGCTTGTGCCGTGTGTGTCAGGAGTGCGTGCAGGAGCCAGTCCCTGTGACCAATAGGACTCTGCAGGACTAGGGCCTTCCTAAGTTTGTTCTGTAGAGGCAAGGTGCGGCCGCACAGGTGAGGCCGATTGGTAACTCACAGCACCTGGTGGCAAGAGCCGGGAAGGGATATAAGGTCAGCATTTTCCCTTCAGATCTTTGCCACAGCAACACGTTTCCTGCCTTGCTGCGTTTGGCTCCTTGCTTCTTGATCCTCGGACCCCTGACTTCATGACTCCCTGCTTCTTGACCCTCGGACCCCTGACTTCGTGACTCCTTGCTTCTTGACCCTCAAACCCCTGACTTCATGACTCCTTGCTCCTTGACCCTCGGACCCCTGACTTCATGACTCCTTGCTTCTTGACCCTCAAACCCCTGACTTCATGACTCCTTGCTCCTTGACCCTCGGACCCCTGACTTTTTGACTCCTTGCTTCCTGACCCTCGTACCCTTGCGCTTCTTGACTCCCGGCTCTCTGAACCTCACACTCTTGGCTTCCTGACTCCTGGCTTCTGGACCCCCGTTCCTGCTCCTGCCATCTTGCCCCCCCGTCCCGACGTCCCCAGCCGGGACTTCGATCGCCCTTGAACCGGACCATGACAGAGGCAGAGCACAGCCATCAGGGCTAGCAGCCTTGGATAGCCCTCTTCTCCATGAATTGGTCCATTAAATCCATCTAGGTTGGTGGTTATCCTGATGTCCCCAGCCAGGACTTTGATCGCCCATGAACTGGACCATGACAGTGTGCCCCTTACTTGCCCTTACCTCCCCCTGCCTTGAACCACTGCGACTGGCCCTTCTCTCTCCCAGCTTCTCTCTCCCAGTCACATCCCCCATAAACCCCAAACTGAAAAACATACAAGTTATAAAGTAGTTAAAAACAATTTAAACAACAACAGAAACACACGCACGCCTAAACAGTACCCCAGCCCAAGAGTCTGTCCAGCAGCCACAGCTTTTGTAGCTGGAGTCAGTCCAGACCAGATGGAAAAGGCAGGGAGCAGGTCTTCCAGAAATCACAACAAGATGATCCATTTGGGGGTAAAATACCACTTTGCTTTCTCCGGCGCATGGGGGGGGGGGAGGAATACTGCACTGCCAAGGCCTTTCCCTGGAGCAGCTGCAGATTCTGCCCCCTCCCCTCCTGAACCGGACTCCATCCTCCCCCCGCCCCTGCCTGCCACACCAGCACTGTGGACAATTACGATCGCTGCTGGAGCCCCATAGATTGCCATTGATTAATGCTCGGGAGATGGCGGGTGCCCCTTCCCATCCAGCCTGGCTCGCCAGGGGGTCCCGCTGCCCCCAGCCCGCTAATGAATGCTCCAGAGGCTGAGTCTCACTTGCACCCATGTGACGCTTGCCAGTCCAGCCCGCAACCCTCGGCACACCGGTCCCCCCTGCTGGGAGTTGATTGGCGGCAAGAGGCCAAGGTGAGACCCCCAATTATCCCCCTGGATCAATGGCTGCCTCCTTGGACCCCCTGCGGGCAAGAGGGCTGCCCATCTCAGACGCTCCGGCTTGTTATCCTAGTTTAGCTCCCCAGATTCTCTCTGGGAAGGGAGGAATCTGAAGGCACAGAACCCCAAGAAGCAGAGGCCAGGTCTTCTGTGCGAGGCGGCAATGGCTTATTACGGGGTTATTGATCCATGTGTCACACCAAGGGAAGGCTCACGTACCGCTAAAGGAGGGAGAGAGTTCTGGTTCTTTTTAAGGAAGGCGGGGAAGGTTCCTCCAGGCATTTGTTCCATCCATCAGATATAAGCTAATTCTAACTAATAATAATAATAATTTTTATTTATACCCCGCCCTCCCCAGCCAAGACCAGGCTCAAGGCGGCTAACACCAGATATAAAACAATTGATTGAAATGCAACTTAAAAAACAAGATTAAAATGCAGCCTCATTTCAGCAGAAACTCAAAAACTTTTTTGGGGATGAAAACAAGTCTTCACCAAGGCTAACTTTTCAGACTGGTCCTACATGGGCCAGAAAAAAACCAGGGAAGTCCCCAAATAGGAGTTCCATCACAGAAGCAGAAGGGAAAAAGGAAAGAGGGGAAGGGATCAAGTTGATTCCAAGCCAAAGGCCAGGTGGAACAACTCTTTCTTACAGGCCCTGCGGAAAGAAATCAGATCCTGCAGGGCCCTGGTCTCATGAGGCAGAGCGTTCCACCAGGCCGAGGCCAGTGTTGAAAAGGCCCTGGCTCTGGTTGAAGCTAATCTAACTTCCTTAGGGCCCGGGACCTCTAGGGTATTGCTATTTATGGACCTATAGTGCTCTGATGGTGTTTCCTGCTTGGCAGGGGGTTGGACTCGATGGCCCTTGTGGTCTCTTCCAACTCTATGATTCTATGACCTTAAGGTCCTCCATGGGGCATACCTGGAGAGGTGGTCCCGTAGGTACAAGGGTCCTAGGCCGTGAAGGGCTTTAAGGTCAAAACCAGCACCTTAAATCTGACCCTGTACTCCACCAGGAGCCAGTGCAGCTGGAAAAGCACTAGGTGAATATGCTCACATGGCAGGGACCCCATGAGGAGCCTCGCTGCAGCATTCTGCACCTGCTGGAGTTTCTGGGACAGCTTCAAGGGCAGCCCCGCATATATCGAATTACTGATTTATTTTATTTTATTATTAAATCTATGCAACACCCTGTCTCCAAGGATTACAGGGCACTGTACAATATAGAAAACACTAAAATACCTAACATAATAACAAATAAAGCAATAAGCACCTTGCGCACAAATCCTGCTCTCTGCTTGCAAGAAACACAAAAGACACAGCGCCAACCAAAAGTAGTTTCAGTGACTTTGGAAAATACTCAAATTTTGAGAAAAATCCAAACTAATAGGGCCAAGGGTATTCCAGATATTTTCTTGCACCTGGGAATATGCACCTGAAATTGGAGCACCCACAAAGTCTCGTTGAGAGCCTGGGCTGTTATAAAAATTGAAAAGAGGGGTGAAGCGTTCAGGAGATCTGTTGAATTAAGGGAGGGGGGTCACTTGCTGTTTTCTGGTGTCAGGGACTGGACAGAAGAAGAATGGTGGAGACTGACCTTTCCAGAGAAGAAGACGTCAGAATTACAACAGGGGTTTCAGGGAGGTCACAGCTCAGAGGAAGATGAGGCGGAAAGTTGGGAAATAATGGGAGAGGAAGAGGGAGAACCATGAAGGCAACAGCTGATGGACTCTGTGTCTTCAGAAAGCATTCCAGACCGCCACCGCCCCCGAACCTGGTGAGCCTTGAAAGCAGTAGAGCAAAAGGCTCAGAAGCAAAAGGACCTCAGCATCACCTGTAGGGAAGAAGGTGATGAATGAGGAAGTGGGAGAAAACGAGGGTGGAGAGTCATTCGGGACAACGCCATTATTCCAAGAGGCTGCATTCCAAGCCTCTCTCTGTAAATATAAAATAAAAAGCAGATGGTAAGGGCTTTTCCTTGTCTTATCCATTCCTGGCAACCTGCCATGGGGTTTGGTTCCACTGCCACCTGACATCTGGAAAGCTGGTAGACCTGGGTGACATTTGAGCTCCGCTGAGAGCCTTAGTGCAGAGAGGAGAGAGGCATGACCTCTGAATAAGCAGGCATGGGATAGTCCTTAAAAACTTTGGAAGAGGAACATCCTATTCTCACAGTGGCCAACCAGAAGCCTCTGGAGGAAACCAGCACGCAGGATCCGAGCACCAGAGCCCTCTCCATTCCTGTGGTTTCCAGCAACTGGCATTCAGAAGCACCGCTGCCTCCAACTTTGTATGCAGAGCAGAGCCATGATGGCTTCTAGCCACTGATAGTCTTTTCCTCTTCCATGAACTTGTCTAGTCCTCTTTTAAAGCCATCTAGGTTGGTGACTAGGGACGCGGGTGGCGCTGTGGGTAAAAGCCTCAGCACCTAGGGCTTGCTGATCGAAAGGTCGGCGGTTCGAATCCCCGCGGCGGGGTGCGCTCCCGTTGCTCGGTCCCAGCGCCTGCCAACCTAGCAGTTCGAAAGCACCCCCGGGTGCAAGTAGATAAATAGGGACCACTTACTAGCGGGAAGGTAAACGGCGTTCTGTGTGCGGCTCTGGCTCGCCAGAGCAGCGATGTCACGCTGGCCACGTGACCCGGAAGTGTCTCCGGGCAGCGCTGGCCCCCGGCCTCTTGAGTGAGATGGGCGCACAACTCCAGAGTCTGGCAAGACTGGCCCGTACAGGCAGGGGTACCTTTACCTTTACCTTTTAGGTTGGTGACTGTGCTGGGCCCGGGGGTAACCCATGAAATGCGGTCCAGGTCTGGTCCAGAATCCGAAGAATCTGCTAGGAGTCAGTCTGACAGGGCCAAGGCAGGATACGAGGCAGGAAAGCAGGCAAGGACAGGTACAGGATCTCAGGCAGGATCTGGCATACAGCAATGTTGCTCCCGCAACCTGGAGTGGGGTCTTACAGCCTTTTATCTCTGACACGGTAACAGCTGGTCCTGATCCCCCAGTGACTCACCTCCCTGTTTCGCCCAAAGGCGAGCACTCCTCCTGCGAGTACTCAGGTCTCTCCTTCTCTCAGACCTCAGTCTCTGCAACTCAGGAGACGTCGGTGGGTTACTAGACCCAGGGGCCGCCTCAGCCTCCCCTGACCCAACCGGTAGTGGAGCAGCTGTAAGTGATGGCCCAGCTGGAGGCAACGAGGTCATCCACGCATCTGGAGCCAGGGCAGGATCAGGCCCCTGACTCAGCCCAGCTGGCATTTGTTGCAGGGGAACCTGTGCAGACTGGGGCTCTTCAGGATCAGGCCCCAGACTTGGTTCAGATGATGCCTGAGGCAAAGGATCTGGTGCAGACTGAGTCTCCTCTGGTTCTGAGTCCGAGCCCAAGTCCCAGACCATCATGGTGACCATCTCTTCCAACCGTGGGAAAATGTCTATAAACTGGAAGAGGGGCTCGTGGACTAGTGCGAAGATTCAGGAAACCAAAATGGTCTGTATTGATTCAGACTCTCAGGGACTCGGCTTCACAGCCAAAGCAATTATTCCCGTAGGGTGTGCTTTGATATTGAGTATATAGGGCATTGTCTCCTGAGCCACAATGATGAATTCGTTTTTCCTATCACGCTTTTGATTTAGGGAGCGCACTGCCAATTCTTATGATAAATTCCCCTTGCTATTTGTTCAGTTCTAACAGCGAAGCCTTCTTATAAATGGGGAACTGAGGTCGAGTCAAAATGATGGTGACTAAGTGGTACTTGAACATTTTGCCCACCGATCCAGACTGCCTCATCGGGTTGGTTTACTAGCTGTTTGTGTGTGAACTCCAGACCACTACAATTCCCCCATCTGTTTTGTTTATTAACAAGCTAAAACATGGTCAATGCTATGAACTCTGGGTTCAGAACTCAAAGGCACAGAACTCAAAGGCAGTCATATGAGTCAGACAACTCCAGGAGCAACCGGTGCAGGGATCATTTCCTTGTGAGATGAGCCTAGAGACCTCCAGCCTTTGGCGCTGCTTCTTTGTAAAGAAGCACGACAAAAAATGAGAGCAAGTGTTGCACACATATAGTGTGAGTCTGAAAAGCATCTTCAAACCCTCTGGAGCCACTTGGATAGCTCGAAAACACAAACTTATGTGGTTATCTCCCAACAGGACCCCCAGTTGCTGATTGAATAAGGGGTGAGTTGTATGGATCGAACCAAATGCAGACTGAAACTATTTCTTGAAATTCACTGACTTCCAACTAAGTCATATTCAGAGCAGAGCCATTAATTTCAGTGGGTCGAGAAACGTAAGCAGAGCCTACTGGATCAGGCCAATCGTCCATCTAGTCCAGTGTCCTGTTCTCACAGTGGTCCACCAGATGCCCAAAGGGAAGTCCACAAGCAAGGCATCAGGGCAACAATGTTCCCTCCATTTGGCAACTGCCTCCAGAACATAGCCATTGTGGCTAGTAGCCACTGATAGCCGGATCCTCCATGAATTTCTCTAATTGTGTTTTAGAGCCATCCAAGTCATTGGCCACCTTGTGGGAGCAATTGTCTACATCGTTTTCCTTGAAGGAGTTTTGGAGAGTTTTGTGAGACTCTCTCTAATTTGTTTGTAGTTAGGATGGGACTGAAGGACCATGATGGGGTGGTTTGTGTTCCTTCTCCTATTTTAACGGTGACTTCTACTGGGGCGTGATCTGTGATTATAATGTTACCTATGTTCATTGATTCCGCTGAGGGGATCAGACCCTGTGTGAGCAGAATGCTGTCCAGTCTAGACACTGTACCATGGCGTCCGGATTGGAATGTAAGGCTGGTGTCTCCTGGGTTTTGCTCACCCCAAATGTCGTAGAGACCCCTGTTTTTTTAGCATTTTTAGTAGCTTGTAAGAGTTCCTAGTTGGACGCAATGAAAGCGGTCCCCAGAGGAGCTTGCATAAAAGAGAAAGCATTCCTTAAAAAACAAACCTCCTCAAAAATTAGCAAAATAGAACAAGACATCACAGCCCTCTCATCTCGCTACAAACAAACAGGATCTAAATGGCAGTGCTTGATCTATAACATTCCAGTTCTTCTACAGACAGCTTGAGGTTTAACAGGTGAGCATTGGCACATTTTCTTTGACTTTTGCTAAGTTAAGTCACTTTTCCCTCTTCCGGAAGCATCAGGACTTGATCCCACCGCAATCTGTAGCAAAGATGCTGACTCCCTATAGCAGCCACAAGCGATATGATACTCTTTATTGTCATTGTCCCATACAATACAACGAAATTGGGGGGGGGGGGGGAATCTACATCAGACGTTCAAAACCCAACAAATCTGCTATTCCAGCCTGGTTAGCCCCCTAAAAACTCTGACACCCCATAATTAAATACAATATACTCCCATAGAGACTACCTTAAAGGTAAAGGGACCCCTGACCATTAGGTCCAGCCGTGACCGACTCTGGGGTTGCGGCACTCATCTCGCTTTATTAACCAAGGGAGCCGGCGTACAGCTTCTCGGTCATGTGGCCAGCATGACTAAGCTGCTTCTGGTGAACCAGAGCAGCGCACGGAAACACTGTTTACTTTCCGCCAGAGTGGTACCTATTTATCTACTTGCACTTTGACGTGCTTTCGAACTGCTAGGTTGGCAGGAGCAGGGACCGAGCAATGGGAACTCACCCCATCGCGGGGATTCTAACCGCCAACCTTCTGATCAGCAAGTCCTAGGCTCAGTGGTTTAACCCACAGCGCCACCCGCGTCCCAAAGACTACCTTACACTGCATTTAAAACCAAAATTGCATTTGGATAGAAACTGTTTCTCAGGTGGCTAGTCCTAGTCTTTATAACCCTGTACCTTCTTCCAGAAGGCAGAAGCTGAAAGAGATCATTTCTGGGGTGCGCACTATCCTGCACTATCTCTGCAGCTTTCTTATGGCACCTGGAAGCATAGATTTGATCCAAGGTGGGAAGAGTGCACCCAATTATTCTCTCTGCAGTCTTTACAACCATGGACAGCATTGTTTTTTCCCTGACCGTGCAGCTCCCAAACCACACACAGAGACCATAAGTTCATACACTCTCAACAGTACAATGGTAAAATGCCATCAACAGGTCCTTTGAGAGATTATTTTTCCAGAGGATTCTCAGAAAATATAACCTCTGCTGTACTCTCTTCATCAGGTCTTTGCTGTTTTCTCCCCAGGTTTGGTCAACTGTCTGTCCAAAAAAACTGAACCGTAACGGAGCAAAAGCGTCATTTGCCCTCTTGCACGCTTCGGTTTCTTAGTACGTTTTTGGAGTCAACCCAGAAAAGTTAGGAAGCGTCTGTTGTTCCGCTTCAACTTCAGCACTCTGGACAGCTCCCCACATGGCAAGCAAGAATGGAAGAAGCTGCCGGGCGCCTTTCTTTCACGGGAAAAGATGAAATGTCTAAAAATAATGGCTCACCCACAATTCCCCTTGTTCCACAATTTCTTCCATTTCTCTCATGGTTATTAGACCCAGGCAGAGAGAGAGGTGTTATGTCTGAATCAGGCCAGCGTGTTTTCCATGCAGTCCTTTCCAGTTTGATATATTCTATCCAGGGGATTAACTTAGGTTGGCTCTGGGCGGGTTTCAAATGAGTTTTTGCATTCATGGAACAAGAGTCTCTCCTCCCATTGTGTCTTGCCACAACCCCTAAATCTGCTCTGGAGCACTGGGAGAATTTCCAGCGCAGGTTTATGGGGTATACAGTGAGAAAAGAGGGAGGGAAAGCTCTAATTGGGGGGATTTTATTGGGTTTGTTTTGTTTTTATTATGAATTTTAAGTTTTTATATTTTGATTTTATGTTGTAACCACCCTGAGACCCTGCAGGTATAGGATACTATACAAATTTAAATAATAATAATAATAATAATAATAATAATAATAATAATAATAATAATAAGACACAGGTTTAACATTTGTTCTGATTCAGCAGTCAACCATGGGTTTTCCCAGGGAAAAC
Organism: Podarcis muralis; assembly: GCF_964188315.1. Taxonomy (NCBI): domain Eukaryota; kingdom Metazoa; phylum Chordata; class Lepidosauria; order Squamata; family Lacertidae; genus Podarcis; species Podarcis muralis. Next base: position 64,379,624 of record NC_135665.1, on the reverse strand, counting down.
AGTGGGGCAAGATTAAAAAAAACCTCTCAGACTTGTGCCTAGAAATCACAGGACAAGTGGAAGTGTGGGCGAAGTTGCTGATGTGTGAAGGGGAGACTTTGGGGAAAATCCTGCAGGGGGGTGGTTGTGGACCCCAAAAGCACTGCTGGCTAGGATGGCCTTACCGGGTCTCTCATGACATTGGTCTTTGCTAGTGCACATCTGCATGCAAGAATTGAACAGACTTTGCACCATGCTCATTCCTTTATTGAGTTGCATGCTTTACAGAATCCAAGAAGAAATCATTACAAAATTAGCAAACACGATCACATCATCCTCTTCAACGGCATCCCAACCCAACACTGACAGGAGTGAGACCCTGCCAGCATGGAACACTCAGAGACTTGCACTGCTTGCCCATTTTCTACCAGGCCAAGTTCAAGGAATATAATAATAATAATAATTAATAATAATTTATACCCTGCCCTCCCCAGCCATAGCTGGGCTCAGGGCGGCTAACACCAATAACATTACAATAAAAACATAATAGGAAAAATAAAATAAAGCAATTTAAAATGCAGGTTAAAATGCAATTTAAAATGCAGCCTCATTTTAAAAGTAGCCCATAGGTCAAAACCGTAAGGGGAGGGAAACATAAGGGTCAGACTGAGTCCAAACCAGAGGCCAGGAGGAACAGATATAAAGCCTTTTTGTGTAAGAAATCAAACTTTTAGTGTGCAGCCCCTGCACTTTGGAACTCCTTGCCTCTTGAAATCATGGAATCACCTTCACTGCATTCTTTCGAGCAGCTGCTAAAAACATTTTTCCTTAGGCAAGCCTACGCAGACATGTAGAATATTGGCATGTGTTTCCATCTGTTATCAGTGTATCATTGATTTTAATTATTTTTGAATGTATTTTTTACTGATACTTTTTTTGCCATTTGCCATGTGCCTCTTTCTTTCTTTCTTTCTTTCTTTCTTTCTTTCTTTCTTTCTTTCTTTCTTTCTTTCTTTCTTTCTTTCTTGTCATCAGATTCCTATTACATGTTAGTTACCATAAGGTTTCAACATTATACATAGCACATGATGTATTTAATTACAAATTCCCCACACCTAGCCCTATACCCAAATACCCATTTGACTTCCTTCACCCACATATATGATATCAAACTCATTTCTTGAAATTCTAATATTGCATTCATTCACCTATTAAAAATATCTGTTCTTAACTTAATGGGTTTAGTCAATATTGGCATGTGTTTTAATCTGTCATCAGCGTATCATAGGATTTAATTATTTTTGAATGTTTTACATAACTGTTTTTTACTGATACTTTTATATTCCTTTTGAGGGTTTTGTTTTGTTTTTACAATCAAGCAGAATATAAATCTTATGAAACAGTTAAAATAAATAAACACAGAGCCCAACCAGTTGTGATCCTATTTGTAAAGGAGCTTGTGAGGATGGCAGGCGGTGGAGGTGCTGATAATTGTGTTCGCTTTTTGACAGCGCATGTGGGGAACTGTGCCATCAAAATCCCCTTTCTGACGATTATGGAAGAGTTCTGCAGAAAGTCCCTCCATCAAAGCTAGAGGCCAAAGCTGTTGGCATTCATTTGTCGAGACGCTGTTTCCTGAAATTTAGCAATGGTCAGCCTTACTGCATTGAAAATAAAAGTGAATGATTGTGTACAATGTAAAAGGAAACCTTCCCCATCAAAACTGGCAAATAATGCTTTGGTGTATTGTTTGGTGTAATCTTCTTTCCTTTCCTTTTCCTTTTTTTTAAAAAAGATATTTATTGAGATTTTCAAATTATTACAAAAAGAAAAAAGAAAAAAGAAAAATACAAAATAAAAATAGTTAAAAACAATTCAATCTTTCCATTACTTATCTTTCATTTGCTTGTTTCCCGGACCTCCTCACACCTCCCTTTTTTGTATTCCAATTCAATTTGTTAGTTCAGCAAATCCTAGTCTTTAATCATAAAGTATTATAACATTAAATTTTTACCTGTTAATAATCCATTTTTTCATATTCCTTTATAGCATTATAGCTAAAAACCACTTAACTTCTTATCCAACATCATTCTAACATTCATTAATTTTACAATATTTCTGTAAGTAGACTTTAAACTTTTTCCAATCTTCTTCCACCGACTCTTCTCCCTGGTCTTGGATTCTGCCGGTCATTTCTGCCAGTTCCATATAGTCCATCACCTTCATCTGCCATTCTTCCAGGGTGGGTAGATCTTGTGTCTTCCAATACTTTGCAATAAGTATTCTTGCTGCTGTCGTGGCATACATAAAGAAAGTTCTATCCTTCTTTGGCACCAATTGGCAAATCCTTATCCTTTTCCTTTTCCTTTTCCTTTTCCTTTTCCTTTTCCTTTTCCTTTTCCTTTTCCTTTTCCTTTCCCTTTCCCTTTCCCTTTCCCTTTCCCTTCCCCTTCCTGTGGAAGGAAGGAAGGAAAGAAGGAAGTGGGGAAGGTGAAAATGGAAAAGGAAAGAAAGGAAAGGGGGAAAGGAAAGAAAGGGGAAGGGTGGCGCTGTGGTTTAAACCACTGAGCCTCTCAGGTTTGCCAATCAGGAGGTCAGCAGTTCGAATCCCTGTGACAGAATGAGCTCCCGTTGCTCGGTCCCAGCTCCTGCAAACCTAGCAGTTTGAAAGCATGTCAGTGCAGGTAGATAGATAGGTACTTCAGCGGGAAGGTAAACAGCATTTCTGTGTACTCTGGTTTCTGTCACGGTGTCCTGTTGCGCCAGAAGCGGTTTAGTCCTGCTACCCACATGACCTAGAAAGCTGTACACTGGCTCCCTCGGCCTGAAGCAAGATGAGCGCCACATCCCATAGTGCCCTTTGACTGGGCATAACCATCCAGGGGTCCTTTACCTTTAAAAAGGTAAAGGGACCCCTGACCATTAGGTCCAGTCATGGCCAACTCTGGGGTTGTGGCGCTCATCTCACTTTACTGTGAGCTTCCGGGTCACGTGGCCAGCATGACTAATCCGCTTCTGGCGAACCAGAGCAGTGCACAGAAACGCCATTTACCTTCCCGCCAGAGTGGTACCTATTTATCTAATTGCACTTTGACATGCTTTTGAACTGCTAGATTGGTAGGAGCAGGAACCGAGCAACAGGAGCTCACCCCGTCGCGGGGATTCGAACCGCCGACTTTCTGATCGGAAAGTCCTAGGCTCTGTGGTTTAACCCACAGCGCAACCCTTCACTTTCCCTTTCCCTTTCTTTCCTTTTCCATTTTCCTCTTCCCCCTTCCTTCCTTCCTTCCTTCCTTCCTTCCTTCCTTCCTTTCTTCCTTCCACAGTCCTTGAGTTGCCAGCCTCCTTGATCCTGCCCCGCACCATCCCCCTCCCCCTGGCTCCCACAAACTGGGGCACTGAGGTGTAAAATTAACACTGCAGCAAAAAAGGGGGTCTGCTCCTGCCCCCTCCCTGGCCCACATCGCAGGCTTATCCATCAGAACCTGACAGGGCAAAATGGTGGGTTGGTGGGTTTTTCCGCTAATTCGTTTGTGTTTATTCTTGGTGTTAATGAGTCCTCTCCTGCAACCCAATAATAAGTCCATTAGCTGCAAATTGTGGCAAGAAAACACCCTCGTGCATTTATCGCCAAGGCTACAAATCTCTGTTAGTCCTAATTAAAACAACTGCTCAGCCTTTAATTAAGTCATCTTTTTTCCTTCCTCCTCCTCTCAAACAAAATCATTGCGCATCAGGCACAGACAGCAGAGCTTAAGCGGAGCTGGAGGGGGGTGTCACCCAGCAGAGCCCCCCCCCCAGCATGTTTCTGAGCCAAGTGCAGAGTGCTTTTCTCACCAGTTAAATAGCGTGTCCTCCAATCATTCTGCACTGATGGGCAAAGGCATCACCATGATCGCCAGTAATATTTATATACCACTTAATATTCAAAATCCCTAAGCAGTTTAAGTAAAACGCAGTAAGAGAATTAGGAAAAGGAAAAAGAAATGTATATGCAGCCAGAAATCTTATGAGGCCAGAAATGCATGCTTAAATAGATAGGTCTTTGATGCATAGAATCTATGGATTTGAAGAGACCACAAGGGTCATCTTGTCCAACCCTCTGCAAGGCAGGAATCTTTTCCCCAAAAATGGGGCTCGAACCCTGAGATTAAGAGTCTCATGTTCTTACCAACTTTATTTTTTAAAAAATATTTTTATTAGAAATTTCAACATAACAATTCATCAAAAACACATCATCCTCATTTTTCCTCCCCATTTCCCCCTCCCCTCTCCCCAAGAAAGAAAAACCCACCCTCCCACCACCACCACCACCCCGGACTTCCCTCTGCTCCTCTCTATGGTTTTTCCACACATGTTATTCTCTGCATATTATAAAATTGTAAAGATCCTTAATTTATCTATCTATATGTTACCAATAAAAAGTTTGTGAGTGTTTGTTCAAAACCTACCAAGGAGTCCAATTCATTTTGTTGTTTCTTTAACACTCTTCTTTAAAGTCCCAGTTGTCCTTATTGCGTAGTTTTATGTGTCAACTTCACCAATTCCGCAGAGTCCAACAGTTTCTCTTGCCACAGTTCTTTGGTTGGGATTTCTTCGTTCTTCCATCCTTGTGCTATTAAAACTCTTGCCACCATTGTCACGTACATAACGATGTTTTTCAACTTCCTTGGCAGTGTTCTTACCAACTTTAAAGCTTGCAACTGTTTCTGCCTCATGTTTGGCCGTTGGCCGTGTTGACTGGGGCAGGTGAGACCCCAGCAGCAGCTGGAGGGCAGAGGGTCCCCGTCTCTGGTCTAAAAGATCAACCCAGTGCTTGTAAGACGGAGATATTTTTCCCAGGCAGATGTGAGCACCTGTCTCACTCACACATGGAGAAGTGCAGATCGCAGGATACATTATGCATTTGTGCATAAAAATGCCCCTTGTTCCCTTTCCTTTTTTGCCTAAGCCCAGAGGTTCCCCAAACATTTGGTGGTCTGCTGTATAGATTTGCTTCCTTTGGACTCATCAGTGAGACCAGGAGGGAAGATCTTGACATCTGAGCAGCCTAGGACCTCCATACACACTGCCCAGCCTTGCTCCCCAGATGATGATGATGATGATGATGATGAGAAAGAAGAATGGCAGACGAAATTAATGGACTATGCAGAATTGGACAAAATGACAGGATGGATTTGAAACCTGTGGGACCAGAGATTTACAGAAGATTGGAAGAAATATACGAATTATTTGAGGAGCAACTGTAATCAACAAATTATGCTAGTAGGACTACAAGAAGTTTTGTAAGGAGGAATATATGAAATATGGCAAAGAAGAGAAAGAAGGGAGATGTTACTTATGATATTTAAATGTAATAGTGAAAGTAAGAAATGGAAATTAGGTGAAAAATTGGAAAATTTTCAGATGTGATTGATGGAAGTAAAAAAATGTATAAGATATAAAAGTATGTTTAATAATTCTTGAAAATGTTATGTTAAAAAACTAATAAAAAATATAATAAAAAAGATTATGATGATGGTGGTGATTTATTTATACCCCGCCCATCTGGCTGGGTTTCCCCAGCCACTCTGGGTGGTTCCCAACAGAATTAAAAGCACAATAAAACATCAAACATTAAAGACTTCCCTAAACAGGGCTGCCTTCAGATGTCTTCTAAAAGTCAGATAGTTATTTTTTTCCTTGACATCTGAAGGGAGGGTGTTCCACAGTAAGGGCGCCACTATCAAGAAGGCCCTCTGCCTGCACCACTCCAGCAAGACAGCCCATGGGCAGGTAGGGTCTCAGCCTGTGTACCAGATGGAGCTGTTAAACAGCTGCCCTGGATACAGAATTGCCCTCCATGGACAGCTGTGAGTCCAGAATGACTCCCAGGCTGCGCACCTGGTCCTTCGGGGGCACAGTGACCCCATTCAGGACCAGGGAGTCCTCCACACCCGCCCGCCACCTGTCCCCCAAAAACAGTACTTCTGTCGTGTCAGGATTCAACCTCAATTCATTAGCCACCATCCATCCTCCAACTGCCTCCAGGCACTCACAAAGGACCGTCACCACCTTCACTGGTTCTGACTTAAAAGAGAGGTAGAGCTGGGTATCATCTGCATACTGACCAGAGAGGCATAGCTGTCAACTTTTTCCTTTTCTTGCGAGGAATCCTATTCGGAATAAGGGAATTTCCCTTTAAAAAAGGGAAACGTTGACAGCTATGCAGAGAGGTCACTTTGATGCTGCAAACACAGCAAAAACAATGGGGCAGACAGCTGTTATAGATTAGAATGCCTTGACCAAGTTGAAACTATAGGAACAGATGCTGTTACTATGAGGGTTATGACCTATAAAGCCCTACACAGCTTAGGTCCAGGATATCTGAAGACTCTATCCTCCCATACGAACCTGTCCAGGCTCCAAGATCTTTGGGGAAAGCCCATCTCTCAGGAATGTTTCATGGGGACGTGGGACAGGGTCTTCTCGGCGGTGGCTACTCCAAGGCAACTTTGGAACTCCCTCCTTAGAGAAGGCAGACTGGCTCCCTCCTTGTTCTCCTTCTACCAACAGACAAAGCCTCTTTTATTCTAACAGACCTATTTTTTAAGGAAACGGTATTTAAATAGTTCTGTGTTGTTTTTCATTATCTGTATTCTAATATAATATTTATATTTGTTCCAACAGAGTTTAGTTGCTTTTTAACTATTCTCTTTTCTACTTTTTCGGCTTTATGTATTTTGTCTGTGCTCTTTTAATCTTTGCATAAGCCGCCTTGAGTCCTGGTCTGAGGAAAAGGTGGAAGGAAGGAAGGAAGGAAGGAAGGAAGGAAGGAAGGAAGGAAGGAAGGAAGGAAAAGAAAGGAAGGAAAAGAAAGGAAGGAAGGAAGGAAGGAAGGAAGGAAGGAAGGAAGGAAGGAAGGAAGGAAGGAAGGAAGGAAGGAAAGAAGGAAAGAAAGAAAGAAAGAAAGAAAGAAAGAAAGAAAGAAAGAAAGAAAGAAAGAAAGAAACTGGCTTGATGGCCAAGTGAATCCTTACAGCCAGCCAGAAGCTTGAAAGTGAAAGAGGCAGTTTAGCCTAGTAGCAGAACAGCAGAACAGCACAGGCAGAAGGAAAAATTGTTTTGTATTATTTTTAACACTCGATTGGGAGCCGCCCAGAGTGGCTGGGGAAACTCAGCCAGATGGGTGGGGTATAAATAATAAATTATTATTATTATATAAATAGAAGGAAACAGGTAATCTCTAACCAATCCACTTTGTTTTCTGCCCCTGATTCATCTTGGCAGAATAAATGGATTTTGCAGCCATATCTCTGTGTTATAGAGATCTAGGATGGCTCCCATCAACTTGTTGCCCTCCATAGAATTCATCGAGTTGGAAGGGACACCAAGGATCATCTAGTCCAACCCCTACAAATGCAGGGATCTCAGCTGAAGCATCCCTGACAGATGGTCACCCAACCTCTGCTTCAAAACCTCCAAGGAAGGAGAGGACACAGCCTTCCATGGGAGACCGTTCCACTTTCGAAAAAACTCTTATTGCCAGGACGTTCTTCCTAACGTTTAGTCAGAATCTCCTTTCTTGTCACTTGAAGCCATGGGTTCGAGTCCTACCCTCGGGAGCAGGCGAAAACAAGCTTGCTCCATCTTCCATGTGACAGCCATTTAGATATTTGAAGGGGGCTACCCTATCCCCTCTCAGTCTCCTCTTTTCCAGGCTAAACATCCCCAGCTCCTTCAACCGTTCCTCATCAGGCTTGGTTTCCAGGCCCTTGATCTTCTTGGTCACCCTCCTCTGCACACCTTACAGCTTGTCCATATCCTTCTTAAATTAAGCTGCCCAGAACTGGAGACAGGATTCCAGGTGTGAACTGCAGGTGTTGCGAACCACAGCCCACATCAGTCCCAGCCAGCACAGCTTGGAGGGCACTAGCTTGCACTGTAGAGTGTTGTGCCAGACGATCCTTTGCGCACCTTCCAACTCTTCCATTCTATGATTCTAGGTAAGTAAAGTCTACAACAGGCTGGCTTTGGGTGTCTTATGGCCTCAGCTGGTCATTCTCCTCCACCCGCAGCCGAGAGATCTCTCTTTCTGGTTTCCTGTTATGTTTTCTTCTTTTTTTACAAAACAAAAATACTTTAATACCTTTAAAATCCAATTTCTTTATGGAGGCATATAACTTGGACAGAAAATTAGGCTTTCAGGTGGGAAAATCAAAATTGGAAACAGAATTGTTAGATCCTAAAGTCAAGAATTTGTCAAGAATGTATAACTTGCTGTTGAAATGTAACACTCAAGATGAAAAGGTGAAATCTGTTATAATTAAATGGGCACAAGATGTTGGACATAATATTATGATGGCAGACTGGGAACAGTTATGGACCACAGGTATGAAGTTTACGGCATGTAATGCCTTAAAAGAGAACTTAATGAAAATGATTTATAGGTGGTACATAACACCAGTCAAGCTTGCAAAAATTTACCATATGCCCGATAATAAATGTTGGAAATGTAAGGAGACTGAAGGTACTTTCTTTCACCTTTGGTGGACGTGCCCAAGGATTAAGGCTTTCTGGGAGATGATATATAATGAAATGAAAAAGGTATTTAAATATACCTTCTTGAAGAAACCAGAGGCCTTTCTCCTGGGCATGGTCGGCCAATTGGTGCCAAAGAAGGATAGAACTTTCTTTATGTATGCCACGACAGCAGCAAGAATACTCATTGCAAAGCATTGGAAGACACAAGATCTACCCACCCGGGAAGAATGGCAGATGAAGCTGATGGACTACATGGAGTTGGCGGAGATGACTGGCAGAATCCGAGACCAGGGAGAAGAGTCGGTGGAAGAAGACTGGAAAAAATTTAAAGTATATTTACAGAAATATTGTAAAATTAATGAATGTTAGAAGCATGCTGGAAAGACGTTATATGGCTTTAGCAGAAATGTTATAAAGAATTAAGTAAGACTAGATTGATAATGGGTAAAGGTGTAAAATTCAAGGCTAAATTGCGTTAAGACAAACTATGGAACTAAATTTGAGAAAGAGGGAAAGGACTTGCTGAAACAACTAATTGAACTAGAATACAAAAAAGGGAGGTGTGAGGAAGTCAAGGAAATAAGTAAATGAAAGATAAGGATATGAAAATACTGGTGTTTTTTTCTTTTCTTTTTTAAATGTTTTTTCTTTTTAAATGTTTTTGTTTTTTCTTTTTTAATGTTTTGATGTACTGTTGTTGTTTTTTCTTACTGTATTTATTTTTAAGTTTTGAAGCCTTGTAACCTTTTATTGTTCGCTTTTCTTTTTTCTGTAATTGTTAAACTCTAATAAATATCTTTAAAAAATAAAAAAATAAAATCCAATTACTTTAAAAATCATTCATGAAAAAAGGTTTTTTTAAAAAGTGTTTTAATTCAAAATTAAAACAAGACATATTATCCAAAAACATATCATCCTTGCCCCCCCCAATTTCCTCCCAAAATATTTAACCCTTTTATGGACTTCAATCTCAATGTTTTGTTCTAACTCGGTTCTTTCTTCTTCCTTCATGTTTTTAACTAATAATTTAGTTTTATTCCTATTTAGCTTAAATCCTGCCACTTCCCCAAATTTCTGAATTTTTTTCTATTACTTTAGGGAGTGAAATTTTAGGTTCTTCCGCTGTTATCACTAGGTCATCTGCATACGCTCTTAACTTGAATTCACTTTTCCCAGTTTTTACACCTGTGATCTCTTTATCTGCTCTTATGTTTTTGGTAAGTACTTCCAAGACCAGGATAAACAATAATGGTGATAATGGGCATCCTTCTCTCGTTCCTTTTTGGATCTTACAATCATCTATTATCACCTGATTTATAATTCGTTTGGCTTTTTGTTCTGAATACATTGCTATTATTCCTTTTAAAAACTTAGAACCACTTCTGATTTGTTCTAACAGCTTTGTCATGAACTTCCAAGAAACATTATCAAAGGCTTTTTCAGCATCTATAAACATCATTGCCGCTTTCTGTTCATTTTTAACCTCCAAATATTCTATTATATTCAAAATATTCCTTATATTCTCCTTCATTTGTCTTCCTGGTAAAACCCCGGCTTGATCTTGATCAAGGTTTGAGTCAGAGTTCACACCTCAATTGGTCAAGCCTCAGGCGGCTACATTAAAGCTATTATATATACAAAGTGACATTTTTCTTTTCACCAGCCATTTTAAACCAAAGTTTTCCTCAGCATTCCCATTTCTATGCCCATCTCTTTCAAATTCCCAAATCCAAAGCCGTCTTCAAATCATGAGAACTGAATTTGCTGAACACCAGAGATCTGTTGATAAGATGTTGTATAAACCATAACATTTTGTTGCTGGCCATCTGCAGTTCTTAAGCCTGCTGGCAACTGGTTAGTAAATGCTTCCTCTGTGAACTCCTCACTCCTGGCTCATCCTTCTTTCTAATCAGGAGATAGCCAGATTCACCAAAGCTCTGCTTCCCTCCTGTTATGTACTGAGTTGAATAGGATCCAAAAAGCAGCAGTCTGATTGGTCCTAGAACAATAGGATCCAAAAAGCAGCAGTCTGATTGGTCCTAGAACGATAGGATCCAGAATGCAGCAGTCTGATTGGTCCTAGAACAATGCAGCAGTCTGATTGGTCCGCAGGAGCCACCCAATCCAGCTCCAGGTGGAAGTGAATCCGCAACCTGATTGGCCTACAGGAGAATCCCAGAATTAGCCAATCACGTGGGGCCCACTGTGTAAATAATGTATATAAAGCAGATTTTTGGGGGGGACTTCCATTCCTTACTACTATGAGCTGAATAAAGAGCATGGGATCCACACTCGACTCCAAGTATATTTCACCTCCTTTCTCCAATCCCTCATCTTACAGTATTACAATCTACTAGCCCAAGCAACTCCCATTGATTGAGAGTTGACTCACTCAATAAATCAAGTTACAGATAGGTAGCCGTGTTGGTCTGCCATAGTCAAAACAAAAAAAATTCCTTCCAGTAGCACCTTAAAGACCAACTAAGTTAGTTCTTGGTATGAGCTTTCGTGTGCATGCACACTTCTTCAGATACACAGTGTGTATCTGAAGAAGTGTGCATGCACACGAAAGCTCATACCAAGAACTAACTTAGTTGGTCTCAATAAATCAAGACATGGACAAGACCCTGTGAACCAGCAGCCAGGAAAGGTTATACAAACTGAGCTGCTGGTCACTTTCGCCTTTTTGGCCGCATCCTGTCAAGTGGGCTATTATTAGCCAGGACCAGGTTATCCTGGGTTTCTCGGACCTCCGCCAGGTTAGCTATGAATCAGGTAAATGCACAGACGTTGTACTTGTATCCTTGCTCACAGCGCTCCAATTGATTGCTTCGAATTGACATGGGCAGCTGCACCCTCCTGACACAGCCACCTTGCAGCCCTCAGTGCTGCTGATCATGAAACATTGGAGCATGGCCCAATAATAATAATAATAATAATAAAATAATAATAATAATAATAATAATAATAATAATAATAATAATAATAATAATAATAATTTATTATTTATACCCCGCCCATCGGGCTGGGTTTCCCCAGCCACTCTGGGCGGCTTCCAACAGAATATTAAAATACAATAATCTATTAAACATTAAAAGCTTCCCTAAACAGGGCTGTCTTCCGATGTCTTCTAAAAGTCTGGTAGTTGTTTTTCTCTTTGACATCTGGTGGGAGGGCATTCCACAGGGCAGGTGCCACCACCGAGAAGGCCCTCTGCCTGGTTCCCTGTAACTTGGCTTCTCTCAGCAAGGGAACCGCCAGAAGGCCCTCAGAGATGGACCTCAGTGTCCAGGCTGAACGATGGGGGTGGAGACGCTCCTTCAGGTATACTGGGCCTTTGAGGCCATTTAGGGCTTTAAAGGTCAGCACCAACACTTTGAATTGTGCTCGGAAACATGTGGTCTTGGCTGCTGCTCCCAGTCACCAGTTTAGCTGCCGCATTCTGGATTAGTTGTAGTTTCCGGGTCACCTTCAAAGGTAGCCCCACGTGGAGCGCATTGCAGTAGTCCAAGCGGGAGATAACCAGACCATGCACCACTCTGACAAGACAGTCTGTGGGCAAGGAGGGTCTCATCCTGCGTACCAGATGGAGCTGGTAGACAGCTGCTCTGGACACAGAATTGACCTGCTCCTCCATGGACAGCTGTGAGTCCAGAATGACTCCCAGGCTGCGCACCTGGTCCTTCAGGGGCACAGTTGCCCTATTCAGGACCAGGGAGTCCTCCACACCCACCCGCCTCCTGTCCCCCCAAAACAGTACTTCTGTCTTGTCAGGATTCAACCTCAATCTGTTAGCCGCCATCCATCCTCCCTACAGAGTTTTGGCAAACCGCTCTCTCCTTCTGGTCCCTGACCCTGCTTCCTCCCCTCAGTTTTCTGCATGTAAGACAGGTGGGAAGCTTTCAGGTAGAAATTCTGCAAAACTCATTATCAGTAAGGCCAGCGCCATGTACGTAAAGGGCAGCCTGGCCACACACAAAAATGGGTAAGAAGCCATTATGGGGGAACTTAACTGACCGCTAGAGTGAAAAAGAGCTCCAGGTGAGATGCAAGAAGGGCTCTACACATACGGTAAAAATCTTGGGTTGAGTGAGTGTTTTCAAGGACTGTGGCTGGATAGGGAAGCCTTTTAATGTTTGATATTTTATTATGTTCTTATATACACTGCAAGCCACCCAGAGTGGCTGGGGCAACCAAGGACTCCGCTATACAGCTGCAAATATAACGTGGCTGCCGAGACCATATAACACCGGTCCTGAAAGACCTACATTGGCTCCCAGCACGTTTCTGGCCACAATTCAAAGCGTTGGTGCTGATATTGAAAGCCCTAAACGGCCTTGGCCCAGTAGACCTGAAGGAGCGTCTCTACCTTGGACGCTGGAGTCCAGCTCCAAGGGCCTTCTGGCGGTTCCCTCAATGAGGGAAGTGAGGTTACTGGGAACCAAGCAGAGGGCCTTCTCGGTGGTGGCGCCCTCCCATCAAATGTCAAGGAAATAAACAACTATCTGACTTTTAGAAGACATCTGAAGGCAGCCATGTTTTGGGAAGTTTTTAATGTTTGATCTTTTATCATGTTTTTAATACTCTGTTGGGAGATGATGATGATGATGATGATGATGATGATGATGATGATGATGATTTTAAGTGCATTATACAAATGTGACACTAGATGGCAATAGTGAGCTTATGGGCAAATTCAATATATTTTTTAAAAACTTTTTTTAAAAAAGCAATTTCACAGCATTATTTTTTTTAAAAAAATATATGTGTGTCTAGATTCCATCCCAGTCTGATGGGTGGGATATAAATAGTAAAACCATAATTAACTAATTAATAAATTAATTAAAATTAATAAAATTAATTAATAAAAGGTGGGCCAATGGTCTGGCTGTCTCTTAGGCCACACCCTTTGTTCCCAGCAGTGGTGCCAGGGACATGATGGAAAGTGATGAAGCAAGATGAGCGGACCACGCAGCAATAGGCAAGTTCTGCTGTCAGCAGGCTGCCTGTCTAGGAGGATGGGGGTGGCTCAAGAGGAAACGGGGGGGGGGGTGCTGACACTGAAACCCCTCAGCCCCTGCCCCCCCCAACACCACGGCTGGCCCTAAATGGGGCAATCTGCCTCTGCTGCTGTTTCATCGTTTGGTGCGGCTTCGATGCACCGATTCACCGCTTTCAGAGCTTTCCCCCTTGAGAAATGGAGGCCTGGGCTTCTGCACTTCTGCCCCCAACCCAAAAAAGAGAGCAGGACTCAATTTGAACTTAGCCTGATCTTTTATTCCCCTTCCTTCCCTCCCTCTCCTCTTTTTATGAAGGTTACCCACTCTGGGATCCCACAGCTAATTCTCCCCTGGTCTCCTCGCTGGCCCAAATAGGACTAATTTAGCCAGCTAGCCCTGTATGCCACAACAGCAGCAAGAATCCTCCTAGCAAAGTATTGGAAGACACAAGATTTACCCACGTTGGAAGAATGGCAGACGAAGGTGATCGACTATATGGGACTGGCAGAGATGACTGGCAGAATTCGAGACCGGGGGAAAGAGGCGGTGGATGAAGATTGGAACAAATTTAAAGTTTATCTTTAAAACTGTTGTAATTTGGAAAATTAGGGGATCAGGGCAATAAGAGATAAAGAACTACAGTTGTTTTAATAACTTATGGAAGTTAAATTTATGAAATACAAATAGTTTATTACGAAAGGGTTGCTGAAAAATCTTGAAACAAGAATGCAGAAAAGGGGTGGTACGGGGAAGTCGATTTTGTGTTTGTTTATGTTTTTGCTTTGTTTCTTTTTTATTTATGAAAAATTAATAAAATTTTATTTAATTTTTTTTTTTTTAAAAAAAAGAAAACTCTTCCTGAAGCAGGGGTCAGCAAACTTTTTCAGCAGGGGGCCGGTCCACTTTTCCTCAGACCTTGTGGGGGGCCAGACTATATTTTGAAGGGGGAAAATGAACGAATTCCTACGCCCCACAAATAACCCAGAGATGCATTTTAAATAAAAGGACACATTCTACTCATGTAAAAACACGCTGATTCCTGGACTGTCCACGGGACAGATTGAGAAGGCGATTGGGCCGCATCCGGCCCCCGGGCCTTAGGTTGCCTACCCATGCCCTGGAGAGTCACTGTCAGTCAGTGTCGACAATACTGAGCTTGGTGAAACACTGGGCTGCCCCCCGTAAGGCAGCTTTCCCTTTCTTCCCAAGATGCAGAACGTACAGAGTCAGTATATAGTAAGCGGTGTGATCACCCATCTTGTGATTCTAGAGCAGCGTCACACCAAGAGAGCCAAATCTTGTATGAGTTCTCAGAATGTCTAGTTTGACCCTGATGTGGTTCATAGGAACCTTCCAGCAATAGTTCAGTTGATAACGCCAAGGTTGCAGGTTTGATCCCCGTAAGGGACAGCTGTGTATTCCTGCCTTTCCAGGGGGTTGGAGTAAGTGCTCCTCAGGGTCCCTTCCAAATCTACAATTCTACGATTCCAAGTTGCCAATATGAACAGACCTTAAATCTGTGGGGAAACGCAGAAAGACAAACAGAATATACCAGCATTTTATTGCAAGTGTATTGTGCAAGATGATGATGATAATAATTTTTTATTATACCCCGCCCATCTGGCTGGGTTTCCCCAGCCACTCTGGGCGGCTTCCAACAGAATATTAAAATACAATAAGCTATTAAACATTAAAAGCTTCCCTAAACAGGGCTGTCTTCCGATGTCTTCAAAAAGTTTGGTTGTTGTTTTTCTCTTTGGCATCTGGTGGGAGGGCGTTCCACAGGGCGGGTGCCACCACTGAGAAGGCCTTCTGCCTGGTTCCCTGTAACTTGGCTTCTCGCAGCGAGGGAACCACCAGAAGGCCCTCGGAGCTGGATCTCAGTGTCCAGGCAGAATGGTGGAGGTGGAGACGCTCCTTCAGGTATACAAGACTGAGGCCATTTAGGGCATTAAAGGTCAGCACCAACACTTTGAAATGTGCTCAGAAACATACTGGGAGCTAATGTGGGTCTTTCAAGACCAGTGTTATGTGGTCTTGGCAGCCGCTCCCAATCACCAGTCTAGCTGCCGCATTCTGGATTAGTTGTAGTTTCCGAGTCACCTTCAAAGGTAGACCCACATGGAATGCATGGCAGTAGTGCAAGCAAGATGTCATCCATGCAACCATTGTGTATTTGTGGTGGGTTTACACAGAGCCATCCACACACCAGTCTGTTTTCATTGTGGTTCTCCCCCAGTTTGTTGCATTATTGCTGTCCAGAGAAACACTTTTGCACTTGGCAGCAAGTTTTTCCCCCACCCTGAAATTTTGCAGGGGCAAACAGAATGGAACGGGGGATCGTGTAGAACAGCCCTGATACCATCGCGAGCACAAATAATCAGGAACGCACGATATAAAAAGGAGAGGGGCCCTTTCTCTGGATTGCCCCCCGCCCTGGAATTGAGTTGCGGCCAAAGTCTCAGGGTGATCATACGCCACCTCCGAAATACAGAGAAACAGCATTCTTTCTGTTTACGTGCCGTGGAAAGGGCTGTAAATCACCTCTGATGCTCAAGACAAGATGGGGAAACCCATAAATGAAAATGACATCCCAAGACAATGGTGTGGAAGTATCATTGTGTTTCTTTGCATACATTTAATTGTGATAGTCTAGCAGGCACTAGGAAAGGGGGCAAATCCATTGTGGCCAGTAGCCTTGGCTGCCTCCATGAATTTGTCTCAAGCCCTTTTTTAAAACCACATGTATAGCCCACCTTTCCTCCAAGCTCAAGATGGCACAAGTAGTTCTCCTTTTCCTCCTCTAATCTCCGCAACAACAACCCTATGAGGTAGGCTTGTCTGAGAGACTGTGGCTGGCCTAGTGAGCCTCATATTTGAATCCTGGTCTCCCAGTTCTTAGTCTGACACTCTGTTACACCACAGTCTCTTTCAAAGTCACCCAAGCTCATGGCTTTGCGGGGACCAATTCCATAGTGTGTGTGATAGTCAATGTGCAGAAAGACTCGTTTTTCTAGCATGGGCCGGACCCTGCAGTTCCACTGCTGTTTATATCTCCCCTTTTTATTTCCAAGTGCTCTCCTGTTCCATCCCATCATTAAGGTTCGGTGGCTACCTGACTCTGAGCTGCCGCAAGGTGCCCAGGCATGAAATGTTGGGACATATTCTATCAATAAACGGTATTATAAGCATTTATTTTTTTATTGATTGAACATGGGCCGGGCAGTAGAGAACCTCCTTTGCTGGTCAAAGGTTACAGGTTCTCGATTCTTGATCACCCAACAGTTCAAGGGATCAGGCCGAGAGGGGGTGACCCTCAGAGCAACCGGGGAGAAGGGGGCAGGTTGTTGCTGTGAAACATCACTCGTCTCCGATGCATCTTTTAAAAGTATTTCTGCTTTTATTTCCATCTCATCGGTACTTGCATTCATTCCCCTGAGCGCCAGGACCCAGCTCCCGACTCAGTGCGCTGGATCGACTCCAAAAACAGACAAGGAAGGGGGAAAGGGAGAGCGGGGGAAGCAGGAGGGAGCGGTAGCAGCAGGAAGGGCCGGGAAAGCACCACCTAGACACAAGGAGCAAAGGGGTTGTCTGGAGCTGCCGGGAAAAGGAGGACAGAAAATGAGAGACAAGAGATGAGCTCGCCGGCCACCTCCATTCCCGCGGCGGAAGAACCAAGTGCCCAAATGCATCCCATCTTTGGTAGAAGAGCTTAAAAACAGTCATGCCACCCGCAGTCCCGTCCTCTGCCCATGTCCGCATTTCCCAGAGAGTCCTGAAATGTCCTTTTCCGGAGGCAGCGTCCATCTGGGAAGATGAAATCTCGTGCAGCAAGTGGCTCGTGCAGCAGAGAAGAGGAGAGTTTCTTTGGTCAAAAGCACAGGATTGTTTCAAAACAAACCAAAAACCAAGCTCCCGTCGGATGCAGAATCAGCGGCAGCGGCAGCAGGCCGAGTCGCCAGCTTGGCTGGCCTGCCTCTCCCCAAACCCACCCCCACTTCCCCCCGTTGGCACATTTTTCAAAAGAACATGAGGTAGATGAACTCGATCCCTTCTTTGGTACGTCTCTATAAACCTTGCACGGGCACAAAAAGAGATTCCCCGACACCCCACCCGGACCCCCACCCCTCCAGTGATTCCAAAGGATTGCCCCCCCAACCCAACCCATCCCTGTTCCCCACCCCCGATGGCAGCCTAACCAGGGGGAGAGGCAAACCCAGCCTGTCCCCAACCGGCTCCCCAAGGGTGGCGATGAGGAAAGTGCGCCAAGGTCAGCTACCCGTCGGTCCGTGTGCGTTTGCTCCCCGACGGAGGGCGCGTTGCACGAGGGGAAAGGAGAGGCACCCGTGTTGGGCTGGCAAAGCAAGGAGGGGAAGGGATGGAAGGGACCAGCGGGCATCGCCAAGGCACCTTTCAGAGGGTACCGCGTTTGGGGAGGCGTTGGGTGCCACAGCGGCGGGGGGCGAGAAAAAGCAATTTCTACAATCAAGTGCAACTCAGCCCCAACCCCGGAAGCTGCTGTCTTATTCCCGAAGAGGACCACTTCCATCACCCGCCTCGCCTGCCCATTCTTTGATTCCCTGCCACCTCGGCCTCCATCTTTCCCCTTTGGCTTCCCTTCCCACTTCCACCCTCTTCCCTTCTAAACTCAACGCCAGGCTTGGGGTTCTGTGCACCTCGCATCTCCCCCAAGTGCTTTTGATGCCCCACAGTTGTGGTTTGGAAAGGACAAGAGACCCCGTCAATGGAAGGGAGAGGAGGACCACTGTGTGTGAGAGAGAGAGAATGTCCGGGGTGAGGTGGGCCAGGCCTTGGGGGCCAAATCCACCTTCCCGGGCCTCTCTCCCTGGCCCCTGAGACTCTCCCCTTGCCAGTTCTGATCCATGCCCTCCTTGAGTGCCTGGTGATGCCTCTTTGCTTGCCCGCACGTGGGCGCAGAGACCTCTGGCACCTGTGTGCCTGGAATGATGCCCGCCAGCGCTGAGGCCCCACCCACCTCTGCCCCTGGCACCCCCAGCCTGGCATGGAGCAGGCGAGAGCGAGGCCTTGGTCTCACGAGGGCTGCCCAGCCCTGAGCGATGTCACGTCGAAGATGTGAGGTGTTGTGTGTGCGAACAGCATGCTTGTGCTGGGTATACAACTGTGCGTGTTTGACAGGGGAGGGGAGCAGATGCAGGAAGCACCCGTGCCCGCCGCTGAGTCTTCTCCAGAGTCCAGAGTCTGGCCTCGAGGTCTCCCCATCCTCCTCCTCCTTCTCCAAGTCCCCTCAAGTCCTCTCCAAAGCTCTCTGCTCAAGCGCATCGTTCCATCCTGCCCGGAAACCCCACCCCCCAGGAAAGGATGGGGCTGCAGCACCCAGCCCCACTCAGCCGCAACCCTGGGTGCCCATTGCTGGACGCTGGCACAGGGCAACCATGGCATTGTCTCTGCCGCCCGAGGTCACCAGGTTGAGGGGTGGAGGCAGGAGGCTCCCCGGACGTCTCCCCTCACGGCGAAGTGCTGGCCGGAGTGTGGCCCCCCCGTGGCACCGTGGACAGCAGCTGGCTCTGCGAGGTGACGGGGCTGCTGTGGCTGTGGGCACTCGCAGTGCTGCCGGCGACGCCAGACCTCCGGGCAAACAGCACACCTGTCGGGAGAAGAGAGGTCAAGGTTACAGTGGTTCCCATCTGCCGCCGAGGAGGTCCTTACACAAAACAAAAGACTTGCCGTGAAAATCCCTGAAACGAGAAGTAATTGACTATAGAATTGAATTAAATAACAAAAATCAAAAAAATGTAAGGAAAAATTAACCTAGAATTCAACAAAGACTTAACGAGGTGTCGGCTACAAAACCCGTTTCACTGAACTCATCCGTTTCCTCAGAAGGAAATAAAGAAATTATATGAGCAGGGCTAAAATGTTTTGCTGGAAATCATTTAAAATCATTTAAGGTTTATAATGTCCTCTTAAATAGGGCTATGTTTAAAACTTGTCATTGAGGTTTTTATACCGTTTTTGTAAACTCAAGGAAGCGTTTCAGCCCTGCTCTTGAGTTTGTTTGATATCACTTAAAATCATTTAAGGTTTATAATTTCTTTATTTCCTTCCGAGGAAACGGATTAGTTCAGTGAAACGAGTTTTGTAGCCGGCACCTCGTTAAGTCTTTGTTGAATTCTAGGTTAATTTTTCCTTAAATGTTTTGATTTTTGTTATTTAATTCAATTCTACAGTCGATTACTTCTCGTTTCAGGGATTTTCATGGCAAGTCTTTTGTTTTGTGTAATTTCTTGGTTCCGTGACTGTCTTTTTTTCACAGAGGTCCTTGGCTCTCCCCTGGCAATTCAGGAGGGGGCCGGGGGCTGCCCAATTCTGGCTCTGAGAGGGCCGGCCTCCTTCGCCCCTTGCAGGGGCTGCGCAAAGCCTGCCTCTCTATACCTCTTAATGCAGCGTATAGACTATGGAACCCGCTGCCACATGAGGCAGCGAGGGCCACCAATTGGGATGGCTTTATTTTAATTTTTTTTAATACATCATTATCAAATTTTATTAAATATTACAAGAAAATAAAAGAAAAACAAGAAATAGGAACAATACTGAACAATACATAAAAACACTTATCTACTCATTTTTCAAAATGTAGATTAGAAAAGAAGAGAGATGAAAGATAGATGAAAAGGCACAAGAAAAAGAAAGAAGAGGGAAAAATACTTTCCATAATCAATAATACCAAATCCATATTTCAAACATTTTCAATATATAAATCATAGTTGAAATATTATAAAAGACTTCCACCACATTCATTTGTAATCAATCAATTCTTTGTATTCTCTATATTCTTCGCAAGGTTAGTCTAAGCACAACCAAACTCGTATTGAGCCCTGTTTGTGTAAATATTCATTTGAGCTTTCCTATTGTTTCTGTACCATAGTTTTAGATTTATACCTTATTCTGTCCATCAATTTGGCTAACTCCAGATCTGGAATTGGGATGGCTTTAAAAGAGGATTTAGGCAAATTCTTAGAGGAGGGAAAGGCTATCACTGGCCACACAGCAAAGCTTCTGAATGTCACCAGCTGGAAACCCACAGGAGGAGGCGGCAGAGCATAGCCATCCTGGCTAGCAAGAATAGATAGCCTTTTCCTCCACAAATTTGCCTAATCATCTTTTAAAGTCGTCCGGGTTGATGGCCGTGATTGCCTCTTGTGGCAGTGAGTTCCATAGTTTATACGCTGCACGAAATAGCTCTTTTATCTGTCCTGAATCTGCCGACATTAGGCTTCTACCTAAGAGATCACAGCTGAAAAGCAGACAGGTAAATAATGAATCTAGGGCACATTGGTGCCCAGTCGCTGCCCAGGAGGCTCCTGCACTGCCCTTGTTCTCAGCTTTGCCTCTGAAAGCCATAAGGGCTAGAAACTTGACTTTTCGTATTATTTACAAAACGGAGAAAGGCAGGTTTCTGCCGGAGAGGCCGGACAAGCAGGTGAGCACAGGAGGCTCCCAGGTGAGCATAACATGCCAGGGCACCCAAATCAGAGGAGCATTCAGGTACAACCTGTCCAAAATTGCCACCCTGGTGCCTGGCATTCCTCACATACATTCTTGCCCCTACCTGGGCAAAGGACAGTCTCTTGCACACCGCAGGCCCTGTGACTTCACGATGATGGATTTTATCGTAGCAAAGACATCAGGGTCGGAGGGAAAGGTCGTCAGCCGGGCCGCAGCTATAACTTATTGGATTTCCCGGCTGCAATTACACGGGCGAAGCAGCCCCCCCTTTCTATTTACCTGTGTAGACAACTCCATTTATTTCTATTGACATGTTGATACTGCTAATGCCATTGCTGGACAGGTTCAATGCAGCCTCCTGTCTGTCATCTGGAAGGGGAGAAGAAAATGCCGATAGAGGGATTTCGGGAGGGAGAGGCGGGAAGGATGGAGCCCAGAGCCAGCCCAGCACCACTTTGCACAACCCAAGCCCGCTGTTTGATTGGCGGCTGCTCATCAAAGTGAGACGGGCCAGCAGCTCACAGCTCAAGTCCCTGCGGCAAAGTGGCTCAGAGATTGTTCTGAAAACCCATAAGCCTTGGGTTCAAATCTCACCTCTGCCACTAAGTCAGCCTTACTCACCCATCTCAAAGTTGGTTTCCTTAATTTTTTAATTAACATATAAAACACATACATATACATTTACACAATACACGTACATAACACACTACCTTATTTTCATAATATAAAACATACCTACATTACTCTATATAACACCTTTCTATACTCTACATCTCAACATATCTACACACCTACCCCACACCAAGTGACTTGACTTCCAGCCGTTCTTGCTACGCTACTTTATTTTTCCAACTAGCTTAAACACATTTCATTACTTCTTTAATCTCTTCTTCTATCTTGACTTTACTCTCCTTTCACTCTAATCAATTTCTGGATTCACTCAATATCTGTCAGAAATTCTACCTTTTCCACATAAATTTTGATGTATTCCTTAAAGATAAAGGTAAAGGGACCCCTGGCCATTAGGTCCAGTTGCGGACGACTCTGGGGTTGTGGTGCTCATCTCGCTTTACTGGCCGAGGGAGCCGGCATACAGCTTCTGGGTCATGTGGCCAGCATGACTGAGCCGCTTCTGGTGAACCAGAGCAGCGCGCGGAAACGTCGTTTACCTTCCCGCCGGAGCGGTACCTATTTATCTCCTTGCACTTTGATGTGCTTTCGAACTGCTAGGTTGGCAGGAGCAGGGACCGAGCAACGGGAGCTCATCCCGTCGCAGGGATTCGAACCACCGACCTTCTGATCGGCAAGTCCTAGGCTCTGTGATTTAGACCACAGCGCAACCCGCGTCCCTTAAGGACCCGCGTCCTTAAAGATAGCCCACTCCTTATTAACTTTTTGTACCATATCTCCTCTTATCCTCCCTGTTAGTTCAGCAGTATGGAAGCATTCCATCATTTTAGATAACCAGTCTCTCTTAGTTGGGACGCTGCTGCTTTTCAAATTTTTGGCAATCAATAACCTTGCCGCAGTAGTTGCATACATAAATATTGCCCTGACGGTTCTTTTTATTTCCTCTGACATGATACCTAGGAGAAAGGATTCTGGTGTGTTTTTTTCCCAAATGAAAATCTAAACATCTTTTTCAGTTCGTTGTAGATATTTTCCCAGAATCCCACTATCTCTTTGCACTCCCACCACATACGTAGAAAGGTTCCTGCCTCATCTCAGAAGTTTTAAATCGTTGTTGTTCATTTTTCTCTGCAGTAATTGTATAGTTTTGTATTTTTGGTAAATTGCTTTGGGCAGGAGGTTTCCACAAGCAAGAGGTGGGTAAATTTTGTGATATAGGTAAATAAGGAAGCAATCTTGCTTCACCTACCATATGGGGGTAATACTGATCTACCTTGCAGGGTTGTTGTAGCACAATAATGGCTATGAAGCGCTTTGAAGAGGCTTGAAGTGCGATGCAAAAGGTAACTTAACAACGGAAGCTGAGAATCCTTGAGAAACATCATTTTTGCAAAGTTGATTCTAGCGTGTGTGCTCTGTTTTATAGATCCTTGCTGAAAGGAATCTGTTTCTTGGATGAACGGACCCCCAGAATAACCTCGCCAGCACTGTCAGCGATGGCCCTGCCACACAGTTCACTTCCACGCTATCGAAATCACTTGCAAAATAAAGTGTGCAAGCTCCCTTCCTGCACACTTTCACCTGCTTTCTTAACTTACTAATTTCTCCACACCCTTTCCTACCCAGACGCATTCACTGGGGTGCAAAAGTGCTTCTCCAAAGTCAAAGAATTCTAGAATTGCAGAGTTGCAAGGAACCCCCAAAGGTCATCTAGTCCAACCCGCTTCAAGCAGGAATCTCAGCTCAAGAACTAGATGTCCCGGGGTCCCTTCAAACTCTACAACTCTATGATACTGCAAGATCAGAAAAGGGAGCCTTTCTTGGTAGTTCTGCTGAAGTATTTTTAATTTTATTTTTTTGCTGGCAGAAGGGCCTTTTCTGTGACAGCTCCTAAACTGTGGAACTCCCTCCCACCAGAAGCATGTGTTTCTGTACAGTTTTCCGCAAATGCTGAAAGATGCACCCCCTCTGCCTTGCCCCTTGGCCCCCAAGAGGTGTGGAAAACTGTACAGGCCTAAGACCCTCGTACCTACAGGACCGCCTCTCCCGGTCTGCCCCGCAGAGAACCTTAAGGTCCATAAATAGCAACCCTAGTGGTCTTTTCAACACTGGCCCCGTCCTGGTGGAACTCTCTGTCTCATGAGACCAGGACCCTGCAGGATCTGATTTCTCTCCACAGGGCCTGTAAGACAGAGTTGTTCCGCCTGGCCTTCGGCTTGGAATCAACTTGATCCCCTTCCCCTCTTTCCTTTCTCCTTCTGTGACGGAACTCCTATTTGGGGACTTCCCTGGCTTTTTTTCCTGGCCCACGTAAGACCAGTCTGGATATTTCACCTTGGTGAAGACTTGACGTTTTCATCCCCCAAAAAGATTTTGATTTGAGTTCCTACTGAAATGAGGCTGCCTTTTAATGCTGTATCTTAATCTTGTTTTTAAGTTGTATTTCAATCAATTGTTTTATATCTGGTGTCAGCCGCCCTGAGCCCTGAGTCTTGGCTGGGGAGGGCGGGGTATAATAAAAATTATTATTATTATTATTATTATTATTATTATTATTATTATTATTATTATTATTATTATTATTTTTCAGGGCCTGCTCTGGTGACAGCAATCTGCTTTTCCAATTCTTGCAACCATCCCTGGAACGTGCTGCTGGAGAGCAGGTAATACAATGGATGATGATGACAGCTACAGATCCATGTCACCTCTGGACCATAGCTGTCAACCTTCCCTTTTTTTGCAGGAAATTCCCTTATTCCAGCGCCATTTCCCGCTGCTATCCTGGATTGTTAGATATCCCGTAGACTTTCCCCGGGACAGGTGAGGCTGCTGATCCCTTATTTTCAAATCTGAAAGTTGACAGCTATGCTCCGGACACTGCCCTCTCAGGCTGCGCTGCCCCAGAGAATCCTGGGAACTGTAGTTTGGGGCGAGATCCCGAGACACGTCATCCTCCTAGCACAAAACTACGCTTCCCAGAATTCCCTGCGGAGAGCAGGGGTTTGCAGACACCCTTTGCGACCCAGACGCGTGAGGAACGGCTCTCACCTCCGCGGTTGTTGATCTTGATGTTGACCGGGAACTGCGACGCCATGGCCAGGAGGTTCTGCTGGAGGGCGTGCTGGACCAGGCGCTGCTGCTCCTCGGCAACCAGGGCCATCTTCTTCTCGGGGGGCTCGCCCCCCTCCAGCTTCTCCCGCAGCTGCTCCAGGGCGGCCGCCTGAGACGCAGCCGCTTGCGCAGCCACCAAATGGTGGCCGGCTAAGCTGACGGGGATGGCCAAGCGGCCGGGGACCGCGGAGGAAAGGATGCTCTCCTCTGGAGGGGGAGGAGAAAAGAGAGGGGGGAGGAATTGCAGAGCGTAAGAATTGCGAGGGACCCCCAAAGGCCATCCAGTCCAACCCCCTGCAGTACAATGATGACCTAACCTGGGGAGAAAACAGCAAAGACCTGAGCACAGCAGAGGTTATATTTTCTGAGAATCCTCCGGAAAAACAATCTCCCAAAGGACCTGTTGATGGCATTTTACCATTGTACTGTGGAGAGTGTATTAACTTATGGTCTGTGTGTGTGGTTTGGGAGCTGCACGGCCAGGGGGAAAACAATGGGTGGTAAAGACTGCGGAGAGAATAATTGGGTGCACTCTTCCCACCTTGGATCAAATCTATGCTTCCAGGTGCCAGAAGAAAGCTGCAGAGATAGCGCAGGATAGTGCGCACCCCGGAAATGATCTCTTTCAGCTTCTGCCTTCTGGAAGAAGGGCCAGGGTTATAAAGACTAGGACTAGCCGTCTGAGAAACAGTTTCTAGCCAAATGCGATTTTGGTTTTAAACGCAGTTTAAGGTAGTCTCTATGGGAGTATATTGTATTTCATTATGGGGTACCAGAGTGGTTCCGCTCCTTCCTCCTGGGCTGTGTTCAGAAAGTGGTGGTGGGGGATGAGTGTTCAGACCCCTGGGCTCTCACTTTTGGGGTCCCTCAGGGTTCTGTCCTCTCCCCCATGCTTTTTAACATCTACATGAAGCCGCTGGGAGAGATCATCAGGGGGTTTGGGCTGGGTGTCCATCAATATGCGGATGATACCCAGCTATACCTCTCTGAAGGTGGTGAAGGTCCTGTGTGAGTGTCTGGAGGCGGTTGGAGGATGGATGGTGGCTAACAGATTGAGGTTGAATCCTGATAAGACAGAAGTACTGTTTCTGGGGGACAAGAGGCGGGCAGGTGTGGGGGACTCCCTGGTCCTGAATGGGGTAACTGTGCCCCTGAAGGACCAGGTGCGCAGCCTGGGAGCCATTCTCACAGCTGTCCATGGAGGCGCAGGTCAATTCTGTGTCCCGGGCAGCTGTCTGCCAGCTCCATCTGGCACGCAGGATGAGACCCTCCCTGCCCACAGAGTGACTCGCCAGAGTGGTGCATGCTCTGGTTATCTCCCGCTTGGACTACTGCAATGCGCTCTATGTGGGGCTACCTTTGAAGGTGACCCAGAAACTACAACTAATCCAGAATGCGGCAGCTAGACTGGTGACTGGGAGCGGCCGCCGAGACGATATAACACCGGTCTTGAAAGACCTACACTGGCTCCCAGTACGTTTCCGAGCACAATTCAAAGTGTTGGTGTTGACCTTGAAAGCCCTAAACGGCCTCGGTCCAGTAGACCTGAAGGAGTGTCTCCACCCCCATCATCCAGCCCGAACACTGAGGTCCAGCTCCGAGGGCCTTCTGGCGGTTCCCTCGCTGCGAGAGGCCAAGTTACAGGGAACCAGGCAGAGGGCCTTCTCGGTAGTGGCCCCCGCCCTGTGGAATGCCCTCCCATCAGATGTCAAAGAGAACAATAACTCCCAGACTTTTAGAAGACATCTGAAGGCAGCCCTGTTTAGGGAAGCTTTTAATGTTTAATAGGTTATTGTATTTTAGTGTTCTGTTGGAAGCCGCCCAGAGTAGCTGGGGAAACCCAGCCAGAGGGCGGCGTATAAATAATAAATTATTATTATTATTATTATTAAAATACGGTAAATCACCTCTTTTGACACCTGGGAATTTCAGTCTGAGTTATGTCCAACTGCCTCACCTTTCTTGATGGCGTGCACCTGGTTGATCTGGCTGCAGTTGTGCGCAGAGATGGTGAGGGAGGGCAGCGGTATCTTGGGCGAGGCCAGGACCCCCGGCGTCCCCACCGGGGAGTAGTTGAAGAGCGTGGTCCCAAAGGCTTGCCGTCTCCCTTCCCTCCGGTTGCTGTCAATGGCGGCCTGCAGTTCGCCGGGGGAGCTGAGCGCCCGCTTCTCACACTCATAGGGATAGAGGTATTTCATGTACCTGGCATGCGGAGGGAGGCAGAAAGGGAGAGAGGAAGCGTGGCGTAGTGGTTAGAGTGCCAGGGTAGCGGTTCCCAAACTTTGTCCGGGCAACCCCGTCCCCTCAGTTTCATAAACTCACCCCCAACTCACCCACTACCCACTACCCACTAAGGAAGTCAGACTATCCTCCACCAGGGCCAGGGCCTTCTCAGTGGTGGCTCTGACCTGGTGGAATGCTCTGTCCCAGGAGACCAGGGCCCTGCAGAATTTAACCTCCTTCCGCAGGGCCTGTAAGACAGAGCTATTCTGCCTGGCCTTTAATTTGAATTCAGCCTGATCTTTTATTCCCCTTCCTTCCCTCCCTCTCCACTTTTTATGAAGATTACCTGCTCTGGGATCCCAAAGCTAATTCTCCCCTGGTCTCCTTGCTGGCCCAAATAGGGCTAATTTAGCCAGCTAGCCCTGGTGACCATCTAATGTTTATTGGATGGATTTCCCCCTAAACTGATTTTTGATTTTACTGTTATTCATGTTTTATACCGTATTTTATGCTGGTTTTTTTGTAGCATCAATTAAGTCTTTTAAATTTGTTGTTAGCCGCCCTGAGCCCGGTTTTCTGAACCGGGAAGGCCGGGGTATAAATAATAAAAAATTATTATTATTGTTATTATTATTATTATTACCCTATTCAGAATTGTTCAGAACAGCGGTTTGCATGACCCGCTAAATAACACCATAGAATGCAAAGCAGATGTTTCTTCAATATCCAATTAAAGCTGTTCCGTTTATTTAATTCAAGCAAACGGATGGATTTTGATTTAGCGATAGCAGCTTTTCAGAGTCATTTGTAGCTCCAGAGCCCCCTCGCCTCTTAGTGCCCCTGCAAGGAATCTCATCGCCACTCTCAGGGCGCCTGTGAGACTTGGGTTCAAATCCTCCCTCGGCCACAAAGCTCCCTGGGTATGACCTGGGGCCAATCGCTGTGTCTCTGCCTAGCCTGCCTCGCAGGGTTGTTGTGGAGATATAACAAAGAAAACCGTTTACACCAGCTGGACCTCCTTAGGGGAAAGATGAGGCACAGATGGAATAACGATAGTCAAAGAAATTGAGATGGCTCTTTTGAAGAGGCTCCAGGATCCTTCCTGCCAGAGTATAGCCATTCCTTTCCCCTCTACTGAGGGCTGTGTGTCCTGAATTGCTGAATAGCTAGACGGAAGGCAGAAATCCAGCAGGTGCAGCTCCCCATAACTAAATCCAGGAAGATTTGCACTTCTGAATAGCTAGACAGCAGGCAGAAATCCAGCAGGTGCAGCTCCCCATAACTAAATCCAAGGAGATTTGCACTTCTGAATAGCTAGACAGCAGGCAGAAATCCAGCAGGTGCAGCTCCCCATAACTAAATCCAGGGAGATTTGCACTTCTGAATAGCTAGACAGCAGGCAGAAATCCAGCAGGTGCAGCTCCCCATAACTAAATCCAGGGAGATTTGCACTTCTGAATAGCTAGACAGCAGGCAGAAATCCAGCAGGCCAAGCCTCCCCATAACTAAATCCAGGGAGATTTGCACTGCGGAATGTCTGAATAGCTAGACAGCAGACAGAAATAAGCAAGGGAGCCTCCCCATGACTAAATCCAAGGAGATTTGCACTGTGGAACATCTGAATAGATAGACATCAGGCAGAAATCCAGCAGGTGCAGTCTCCCCATGACTAAATCAAGGGAGATTTGCACTGTGGAACGTCTGAATAGACATCAGGCAGAAATCCAGCAGGTGCAGTCTCCCTATGACTAAATCAAGGGAGATTTGAACTGCGGAAGATCTGAATAGATAGGGAGGAGGCAGAAATCCAGCAGGTGCAGTCTCCCTATGACTAAATCTGGAGACGTCTGGCCAGTTCCTCTCACAGCAGAGCCACAGCAGCGCTGCTTTGAAAACTGGCCAGAAACGCCTGCCCAGCTGCGCCATGGCTGTCCCCCTCCTCTGCCCTCGCTTGGAAGCGGAGAAGCTGTGCCCCAGGAGCTGCTCTCGCTATGCCTTCTCCCACTTGGGGCCAGTAAAATCCCTGCCAGTCCCAGTCCCATATGAGGCCGGGGGCTGGTGGGAGCCGTAGCCCCAAGCTCTGGCGAGGGCGCCCGATTGGAAAAGGGCTGCCCTGGTTTCCCCGCGGGACAGCAAGCCACTCACTGCGTACGGAGGGTGAAAGCAGCGCTGGTGATGGAGGTGGGCAGGTTGAGGCCTTTGGTGATCTCGCGCCAGATCTTCTTGTTGATGACTTCCACCAGGCCCCCTTTCTCGGTCACCAGCCGATAGAGGGTGTAGAGGTCCAGGACCTGCTTGGCCATGATGGGGATTCGGTTCACGGGAGTCCCTGGGGAGAGAGGAAATTCAAGGTTGGCAGATATACAACAGGTGCTTATGGTGGAATTGTAAAATACCGTATTTTTCGCTCTATAAGAAGCACTTTTCCCCTCCTAAAAAGTATGGGGAAATGTGTGTGCGTCTTATGGAGCGAATGCAGGCTGCGTAGCTATCCCAGAAGCTGGAACAGCAAGAGGGATCACTGCTTTCGCTGTGCAGCGATCCCTCTTGCTGTTCTGACTTTGCTTCACTGGAGAGGCGCTGCGCAGAGAGGGAGAGAATAATTTTCTTGCTCTCCTCCTGTAAAACTAGGTGCGTCTTATGGTTGGGTGCGTCGTATAGAGCAAAAAATACAGTAGTTTAAAATCACAGTCAAAGCTCGGAATAAATGTGCTTCAAGTTAAGTATTTTCAGGTTGTGTTCCGCAGCAACCCAGAAGTAACGGAGCGTGCCCATGCGCAGACGGTCAAAATGACGTCACGCACATACGCAGAAGCGGCAAGACACAACCTGCGCACTCACAGATGCGGGCTGCGTTCGCTTCAGGATGCGAACGGGGCTCTGTTCCGGAGTCCCGTTCGCACCCCAAGGTACCACTGTACTGGGAAATCGAACAAATCCCAACAAAAGAACTGCAGCAAGGGAAATTGATGGACTATGTGGAACTGGCGAAATTGACGCACAAACTTCGCAAAAAGGACAACTGTGACTTCGAAGAATGGGAACCTAAAGAAACAACAAAATGAGTTGGACTGCTTGGCAGGCTTTGAATAAACAAACACAAATTTATTATTGGTAACATATTGACAGATAATTTAAGGAACATTACCATTTTATAGTATGCAGAGAATAACATGTGCTGCAAAACCAGAGAGAGGAGCTAAAGGAAGTCCTGGGTTTTTCTTGGGGAGGGGAGAGGGAAAATCGGGGGGGGGGGGATGTGGATGATATGTTTTTGATAAATTGTTATGCTGAAATTTCTAATAAAAATTATTCAAAAAATAAAATAAAATAAAATTACTGGGAAATGATATATGTCAGGGGTTCAGGGAGAGAGGCACAGATGAGGGAGGAGACTGAGAGCGAGGGGGAAGGATCCCAGGGCGACGAGGAAGAGGATGACAATGACTTGAGGTTTTCCATGAGTCTTTCCAGTGAATCGGAGGATTCCCAAAAGGGGGCGCCCCTGGTCAGGCCAAGGGGAGCCACAGGGGGGAGTAGCCAGGAGCAGGACAGCAGCAGGGGAACCCCCAGTGGGAGTTGGAGATCGGGACCGGCTTCTCCGCCGGAACGGAGTGAAGAGGGTGGAATTCCCAGTGTGTCAGATGAAGCAGAGCAGGAAGCAGAGAGGGGAAGGAGATTGGGGCAAGACGTCCTGCCGGAAGGGGCGGAGAGTAGTACAGAGAGCAGTGTAGCTGTCAAAAGGAAGGTCAGAAGCAGCGTACGCGCGCCAAGTTCAAATGTGGAGGCGCGCGGAAGTGAGGAGAGCCCGGAGGAGGAGCCTGGTCCCAAAGCACGGAGGAGGGGGGAGCAGGCGTCAGGGGATTCAGCCTCGGGGGAATCCAGGAGGGAAGGAGCCCAGGGGGGCAGAAAGACCCTGCGGAAAAGGAAGGACAGGAAGAGGTGGACCAGCACAAGCCTCTTAAACTGGTGTAGAGGCGGGACTGATTCAGAGGGGACTTCAGCGGTCTAAGCGTAACAGACGTGGGGCTGCGCGCCTCGGTTGTGAACTGACAATGTTGTTCTTCAATAAAAGCTTTTGTACATAAGCTGGACTTGGCGTTGGTCTCTTGTGAGCTGGGACCTGAGGCGGCCCTGACAGATATATAATGAAATGGGGGGAAAAATGTTTAAGATAACCTTTGTTAAAAGCCCAGAAGCTTTTTGCTTAGGAATTTTAGGTCTCAAGATCTGCCAAAGGGGAAAAAAAAACTTTTAATGTATGCTACATCCATGAATAGCTGTCAACGTTTCCCTTTTCTTGCGAGGAATCCTATTTGCAATAAGGGAATTTCCCTTTAAAAAAGGGAAACGTTGACAGCTATGCATCCATGGCAAGGATGCTATTGGCACAAAGATGGAAAAGCAATAAAATGCCAACTGAGGAAGAAAGGCAAGAAATGCTTATGGAATACAGCGAAATGGCCAAACAAACTGAAAAACTTTGACTTAAGGACAAAAAAAATCCTTCAAGGAAGATTGGGAACCATTTACGGCTTACCTACGGAAATGAAATATACTCGGAGTCAAGTGTAGATTTCATGCTCTTTATTCAGCTCATAGTAGTGAGGAATGAAAGTTCCCCCAAAAGATCTGCCTTATATACATTATTTACACAATGGGACCCACATGATTGGCTAGTTCCAGGATTCTCCTTTAGGCCAATCAGGTTGCGGATTCACTTCCACCTGGAGCTGGATTGGGTGGCTCCTGCGGACCAATCATACTGCTGCATTGTTCTAGGACCAATCAGACTGCTGCATTCTGAATCCTATTCAACTCAGTACATAACAAGAAACAATGCAAAGAAATGGACTCATTTGCAGGTTCTGAGTAATCGCTTACAATTAAGGGCCCCATTACCTTCAGGAGCTGAGGGCCTCATCAAACCTAAATCCGGCCCTGAGTGGGACCGACTCCCTCGAAAGGGGTTGGACTCTCCTTCATTGGAGATTTTTTAAACAGAGGCCAGATGGCTCAGCTGTGAGTTTGGCATTAAAGGTGTTGGACTAGATCACAATCAGGGTCGCTTCTAACTCTACAATTCTATGGTGTTATGAAGATATCAGTGGTTTGGACTGGGTCTTCAGTGCTCAACACAACCCTTTTCCCAATCAGAATAAATTGTGCAGGATTATATCTATGAATGATGGAAGGATGCAAGGTTTTGGCTCATGCAAAAATGTCTTTCTTTTCCACGATCAATGCAGGCTGAAGAACATAACATTTCTTATTAAATAATTTTGGCTACCGCGGTACATGCCCAAGTTTATGTAAAACCCCTAGATAAAGGTCACGCTATAAATTAAGAATTTAGAAAAAGCGGTCCTGTTTTATTGGTCCCACTTGGTTCTGTGGCAAAGAAATCTTTTGTGACGTAGGATTGATTCCCTCCAGCAGAGGGAGACAAAACCAGAGGGAAAAGGCTATAAAAAAATTAAAACATCAGAGTTCGGGTTAGAAATGCAGGATTTAGAAAAACGCAGATTAACCTTTGAGATAAACTGCCCAGCAAAGAGGTCAGCTGGTCAGGAATGAGGGCGCTTCCAAAGGAAAACTGGAGATAAAACACAGATTGATGAGGCTGAAATAGCAAAAACCTGGAGTGGAGCCCTATTCCTGCTTCGACGTCCATTACTTGACTCTGGACTTCGCGGATCCTTCCCAGAGCGCAAGAATTAAAACGGAGTAACCATTTCCGTGAAGCCAGTTGTGATGGATATATTAGAGAGTCTTGTGTGAACTGCATTAAAAAGACAGCTCACCTCACCCCCCAAATTTACCTGCATGTGGTTCCATTCTTTACCTGCATTCAGGAAAACATGTAAAAAAAATTCTTATGGATCTAG
Source organism: Podarcis muralis (assembly GCF_964188315.1). NCBI lineage: Eukaryota > Metazoa > Chordata > Lepidosauria > Squamata > Lacertidae > Podarcis > Podarcis muralis. Next base: position 64,346,782 of record NC_135665.1, on the reverse strand, counting down.
ACAGCTTTTACGGCTGTCTGCAACAGGGACAGCAGCAATTCTTTAGCTGTGATTCCTGCATTGCAAGGGGGTTGAGCTAGATGACCTTTGGTGACCCTCCAACACCACAGTTCTAGGATTCTTCAAAAAAAATGTTCCCACGCATTCTGTGGCAAGAAAAGCTGGATTCTGTGCCCCGACAATTTCCGTTGATATGCCTAACTTTGCTCCGTTTTGCATGCTTTATTTAGCAGTGTGGCGTCCTTGTGCTCACCCATTCATTAATGCTTTTGATACGGTAGGGTATGAATTTAAGGATTCAAGGGGAAGGTGGCCCAAAAAACCACTGATCTAGCCCCATTATCGCCCACAGTGATGACAGGACTTGAACTCAGGACCTCTCACCCACTAGGCGCATGCTCCTCCACTGAGGCACGGAAAGCATCTTCAAGTAATAATAATAATAATAATAATAATAATAATAATAATAATAATAATAAAGTTTATTTATACCCTGCCCTCCCCGGCAAGATCTGGGCTCAGGGCAGCTAACACCAGTAAAATCACAGTAAAAACATAATAGGGGGAAAGGGGGGGGAACCAATTTAAAATACAGGTTAAAATGCAATTTTAAAAGTAGCCGATAGATCAAAACCATAAGGGGAGGGAAACATAAGGGTCAGACTGAGTCCAAACCAAAGGCCAGGCGGAACAGCTCTGTCTTGCAGGCCCTGCGGAAAGATGTCAAGTCCTGCAGAGCCCTGGTCTCTTGTGACAGAGCGTTCCACCAAGTCGGGGCCAGTACTGAAAAGGCTCTGGCCCTAGTTGAGACCAATCTAACCACCTTGTGACATGGGACCTCCAAAATGTTGTCATTTGTGGACCTTAAGGTCCTCCGCGGGACATACCAGGAGAGGCAGTCCCGTAGGTACGAGGGTCCTAGGCCGTGAAGGGCTTTAAAGGTCAAAGCCAGCACCTTAAACCTGATCCTGTACAGTGGTTCCTCGCAAGACGAATGCCTCGCAAGACGAAAAACTTGCAAGACGAAAGGGTTTTTGGTTTTTTGAGTTGCTTCGCAAGACGAATTTCCCTATGGGCTTGCTTCGCAAGACGGTAACGTCTTGCAAGTTTGTTTCCTTTTTCTTAACACCGTTAATACAGTTGCGACTTGACTTCGAGGAGCAACTCATAGCACGCGGTGTGGTAGCCTTTTTTGAGGTTTTTGAAGACTTTGGTGATTTTTGAAGCTTTTCCAAAACTTTTCCGAAACCGTGCTTCGCAAGACGAAAAATTCACAAGATGAAAAAACTCGCAGAACGAATTAATTTCGTCTTGCGAGGCACCACTGTACTCCAGCGGGAGCCAGTGCAGTTGGCAAAGCACTGGATGAATGTGATCCCGCCGCAAGGACCCCATAAGGAGTCTCACTGCAGCATTCTGCACCCGCTGGAGTTTCTGGGTCAGCTTCAAGGGCAGCCCCGCATGGAGCAAATTACAATAATCAAGCCTAGAGGTGACTGTAGCATGGATCACTGTGGCCAGATCAGGGCGAGAAAGGGTAAGGGACCAACTGCTTAATACGGCGGAGATGGGAAAATGTCCCCCATTCCCAGAAAATGACTTCTGCAAGAGTGCCCACGTTCCAGTGCGGGTGTGCACTGATTAGATTAGGTGGCTGCCCGCTATCTTGACAGGACAGTGTTTCGTGGCAGGATTTGAATGCAGAGCTAGACCTAGACCAAGCAGAGATGGGGGGTACGTGCCCAAACAAATGTCCCAGGACCTACTGCACCGGTTTTCCTCCACAAAGAGGCACTTGCTCTCTTCCTCTGGCATGAAGGCTGCTTCTTTTGTCTCCTCCTCCTCCTCCTCCTCCTGGTCTACTTTGCTAATTACTCACCTGCCCTCTGCGGCCCAAGCTACATGCTGCATTATCAGCTTATAAAATTGTCAGCTTGTCAGAAAGCTTGTTAATCTCGTTCCGGCTCCCTCTGGAAATGTTTTACGATAATCGCTTCCGTTCTTGACAGAGCGGTTTCTATTAAGGGGCACCGGCGGCAAGACGCGGCCAGCGTCCCAGAGGAAAAGGGGGCACCACGGACGGAGAAAGGAGCTTCTGGACAGGAGGGTCTTTGCACTCCAACCTGACCGGTCCCCAAACCCCTGGATTTTGAGCCAGTCGCTGGACTGCACTGTTTAGCTAGAAGCCCAAATTACAGGGACTCTCCAGACTGGTGGTTTTAATGGGTGTTTTCCTGCAACATGTCACTGATGTAGTGATCGTGCACCTGCGGTGAATTTATACTGGACTGTCTGCGTGTTTCCGTGCGCTGCGCTGGTGCTGGTTCGCCAGAGCAACTTCGTCATGCTGGCCATGTGACCCAGAAGTGTCTCCGGACAGGGCTGGCCCCCGGCCTCTTAAGTGAGATGGGCGCACAACCCTAGAGTCGGACACGACTGGCCCGTACGGGCAGGGGTACCTTAGTCTGCGCATCAGCTGTCTTTATTAGTCGTTCTGTGTTGCTTGCCCTGTGCGCATCATTGCCATCTGGAGGGGTGTTCCTGCACTACAGCGCAGCAAAAGCTGGATCAGCAACAAAAGCCCAGAACATCTGTGGTATAAAGAGTTACAGAATTTCACCAGCTCCTGCCAACCTAGCAGTTCGAAAGCACACCAGTGCAAGTAGATAAGTAGGTACCACTGTGGCGGGAAGGTAAACAGTGTTTCCGTGTGTTCTGGTTTCCGTCACGGTGTTCCGTTTTGCCAGAAGTGGTTTAGTTCTGCTGGCCACACAACCTGGAAAGCTGTCTGCGGACAAACGCCGGCTCCTTTACCTTTTAACCTTATTAAAGGTAAAGGGACCCCTGACAATTAGGTCCAGTCATGGCCGACTCTGGGGTTGCGACGCTCATCTCGCTTTATTGGCCAAGGGAGCCGGCGTACAGCTTCCAGGTCATGTGGCCAGCATGACTAAGCCGCTTCTGGCGAACCAGAGCAGCGCACGGAAACACCGTTTACCTTCCCGCCGGAGTGGTACCTATTTATCTACTTGCTAGGTTGGCAGGAGCAGGGACCGAGCGACAGGAGCTCACCCCGTTGCGGGGATTTGAAGCGCTGACCTTCTGATCAGCAAGTCCTAGGCTCTGTGGTTTAACCCACAGCGCCACCCGTGTCCCTTGATTTTACCTTATTAGGCATTGCTTATTATAATGAACCACATTTATAGGCCTGCTTTAGCTTCTTGCATTGGCTGGGCATTATATTTTGCATGGGCACTCGGTTGTTCATGATCCTGCACCATAAACCGGCCTTTAGACAAAGGGTACGGCAAACATAGGTGGCGCTGTGGGTAAAACCTCAGCGCCTAGGACTTGCCGATCGCATGGTCGGCGGTTCAAATCCCCGCGACGGGGTGCGCTCCCGTTGCTCGGTCCCAGCGCCTGCCAACCTAGCAGTTCGAAAGCACCCCCGGGTGCAAGTAGATAAATAGGGACCGCTTACTAGCGGGAAGGTAAACAGCGTTTCCGTGTGCGGCTCTGGCTCGCCAGAGCAGCGATGTCACGCTGGCCACGTGACCCAGAAGTGTCTGCGGACAGCGCTGGCCCCCGGCCTCTTGAGTGAGATGGGCGCACAACCCCAGAGTCTGGCAAGACTGGCCCGTATGGGCAGGGGTACCTTTACCTTTACCTTACGGCAAACATGTCTTGAACAGAAACTATATGAACAAGCCACTGTGACAACAGGGTGGTGGGGAAATCGGGCTCCCTTCTTGTGCTCTTATTGGGCTTCAACTTCCCGAACGAGGGGCTGGTGCCAGGATGGACTTCTCAGGTTGGCAGCCAAGTCGAAAGTGGTCTTTGCCCTTTGCCAAGTTTCCGCTCTGCCACTGAGCTGTGGGTCCTCACCAAGGGCTCATCATCGCCCAAGAGAAAACAGAGGAGGAGCCCAGGCTCCCCAAACCTGCCCAGAGTCCTGAAAGCAGGACCGTAAGCGGCTCCGGCTGGTGAGCCACGCGCGAGTTTCCCAGCATGCTCCCTGCCCGCAGGCCTGGCTCACCATCTAAACTGAAATCAATTCCAATAACCCCGAGGCATCGACAGCCCTTCACAGCACGTCTAGGTCTAATTAACAGCCTTTTGGGTCACCCGGACCAGAGAGCTCGGCGGCACAGCGTCCCTTCCAGCACCTGCTGCCCATAAAGTGGGAAGGGTGGGTTGAGAGGGGGGCATTCCGCAGGGCCTTGCAGACGAGGCAATCCCACCGTGACTGCTTCCCGTTGCCCCCCACAAAAGAGCAGGGGAGTCCCCATGGCCAGGAGGGGCTCCTCCATTGCTGGCCGATGGGCCGCAATCTCTCCTCGCCATGACCTTCCCTCGCTGACCTCAGCGGCTTTGCGCAGCTGCTGTGGTTTGCAGAGGGAGCCCAGCGCCGAAATGAGCATCTGGGGGCTCTTCGGGATCCGAGTGGGCGAGAGGCTGGGAGGGTTGAGTGCAATGCAATCCGACCCCTCTCGCTGGGGGGGCGGTGTTATATATGGGGCTGTGCCCAGTGTGGCTCTGCATTAGAGGAAGAACACACAGCAAGGTATCACTGCTGCAAAGAAACGCAGGGTCCTGCAGATTTAGCAAACGCATCTCAAAAAGGACAGTGGAGGACCTGAACATGGTGCAGAAAAGGGGGAAGGGAACCTAGGGCCTAAGGAAATGCTTTCTGGGGGGGAAACAGCCCGTCCCATGTTGCATTGTATTTTTAATATTTTGTTGGAAGACGCTCAGAGCGGCTGGGGAAACCCAGCCAGATGGGTGGGGTATAACTACAGTGGTACCTCTGGTTGCAAACGGGATCCGTTCCAGAATCCCGTCCGCAACATGAGCAGAACGCAACCTGCATCTGCATGTGCGCAGGTCACGATTCGCCACGTCTGCGCATGCACGTGATGTCATTTTGTGCGTCTGCACATGCGCAAGCAGTGAAACCCGGAAGTATCCCTTTCCGCTACATCCGGGTTGCCGCGGGACGCAATCTGAAAAAATGTATCATGAAGCAAACGCAACACGAGGTATGACTGTACTTTTCTATGTATAAGACTGGGGTTTTTTTACATTAAATTACGGTTAAAAATCTGGGGGCATCTTATACACAGATAGTGCATATGCCCATTTTCTAAATTTGGGGTCCCCAAAAGTAGGGGGCATCTTATACATGGGGGCGTCTTATACACAGAAAAATATGGTAATAAATTGTTGTTGTTGTTGTTGTTGTTGCACCAGGATGGGTGGAAAGTCTTGTTCCTTCTATCTGCCCACTCTGTTCGCCATGGCCAGCCAGGACACTGTGGCTGTGTCAGTCGAATCCAGAGCAGGAGCAGATGCAGAGTGGAAACAGCCGTGGCCAACTGACCCGCCTCACAGCCCACAGACCAGATGCCAGCTGGGCAATTGCAGGTGGGCAACTCCAAAGGAAAAGCAGCAGGTGCCCTTTGGTGTCTCCCCTTTAGGGGCACAGTAAGTGTGGATTGCCTCAGCGCCTAGGACTTGCCGATCGAAAGGTCAGCGGTTCGAATCCCCGCGGCGGGGTGCACTCCCGTCGTTCGGTCCCAGTGCCTGCCAACCTAGCAGTTCGAAAGCACCCCCGGGTGCAAATAGATAAATAGGGACCGCTTTCTAGCGGGAAGGTAAACGGCGTTTCCGTGTGCTGCGCTGGCTCGCCAGAGCAGCGATGTCACGCTGGCCACGTGACCCGGAAGTGTCTGCGGACAGCGCTGGCCCCCGGCCTCTTGAGTGAGATGGGCGCACAACCCTAGAGTCTGGCAAGACTGGCCCGTATGGACAGGGGTACCTTTACCTTTACTTAAGTGTGGATTGGCAGCCAAACCTAACAAATGCATGTTCTTGCAAATCTGTACGAGAAGGAGCTAAGTCTGCAGAGCTGTGTTGTTGACACCCGGACCATAGAAACACAACTGGCAGAGAGGGCTTTGTGTGATGTCATTTCCCCTCCTCTCCTGGAGAGGAAAGAGCATAGACGACTTCCTGTTCCTCTCTTTCTCTTCTCGTGGCCAGCCATTAAAGGACATATGCCCTGGGTTTGCTCCTGGCACATAACGGAAGCTGTTGCTACCATAAATGTAAGCATTTTGCCTGCATAGTTTTTACTGTTGCCACTGCTGCGAACCAATGCACAATTATAAAGTAAGCAAATCTAATTTTTGAACTTACTTCCTTTGTTAAGAGGCGTAAGGAAAAGGAACTCAGCTTAATTCATTAGCTGGACTTGCTCAAAATAAGTCTTTGCAGTCCAATGCCTATGGAGTAGAACGAGGGGCGGAGGAACAATTTGAAGCCTTCCTCCCACCTGGAAATTTTGGAGCACGTGAGGGTCTTTGGGGGGAGAGTCTGTCCATTCTCAGAAATGTGGGGCAGCCTTAGTGGGGGTGAGGGAGGGCATTGCACACAGGAGGGGGTGTCACATAGCCCCCAGGCTGTTAGTAGGAAGAGGCTCAAGTAGGCAGCAGAACAAAGGAAAACAGGAGGGGTGGAGGAGGCACTTTGAATAACAACCCCATCTGGCCAGTGGGACTCACTGCCACAGGATTTCTCCTGCATTGCAGGGGTTGGACTAGATGGCCTTTGGGATCCCAACCATAAAGTTCTGAGATTCTGTTGTTGTTTAGTCGTTCAGTCGTGTCCGACTCTTCGTGACCCCCTGGACCAGAGCACGCCAGGCACCTCTGTCCTCCACTGCCTCCCGCAGTTTGGTCAAACTCATGCTGGTAGCTTCGAAAACACTGTCCCACCATCTCATCCTCTGTCGTCCCCTTCTCCTTGCGCCCTCCATCTTTCCCAATATCAGGGTCTTTTCCAGGGAGTCTTCTCTTCTCAGGAGGTGACCAAAGTCTTGGAGCCTCAGCTTCAGGATCTGTCCTTCCAGTGAGCACTCAGGGCTGGTTTCCTTCAGAATGGAGAGGTTTGATCTTCTTGCAGTCCATGGGACTTTCAAGAGTCTCCTCCAGCACCAGAATTCAAAAGCATCCATTCTTCGGCAATCGGGCTTCCTTATGCTCCTGCTCTCACTTCCATACATCACGACTGGGGGAAACCATAGTTTTAACTATAGGATGTTCCAAAAGCAGAAGCAAAAATAGCTTCAGAAAAGCATTCGATGGGGCATACTTTGCTTATCAGTTACCTTTTCCTAATGGGACTTGAGGCAAGGTGGAGGGAGGGAGAGAGAGACTGGGGTGGCTCCTCTGCCCCCAGCATCAGCCGTCACCCCCATAAGCCCAACAAGCAGAGATCCGCCTGACATTCCCTGTGCAGGCAGTGGGGTCCTCTGGGCAGGGCACCATGGAAGCAGCTGCCAGTCCCTGACACACAGGCAGAGAAAAGCTCCTTATTTATGCCCTTCCTTTCTTCTGGGTGGCCGTGAATGGGAGCTATCGAAAAGCCATCCATTTGCAGCCGAGAGGCCGCCAGGGTATCGCCGCTCGACTCAAACGCGTCCGTCACTCAGCGCCGCTTCCTCGCCCCCTTAATTTATGACCCTGATATTGGCTGGAGTGCTCCTCATAAGCCTGAAAAGCCTGGCGCCTTCATTCTTTTCAACCAGCTCATTTCGCTTGTTTCTTCACTCTTTGGTCAGGAGGGGAGGGAGTGTGTGTGTGTTCTGGGGTGGTGCAATTCTCCCTTCTGCCTTCCGTCCTTCTGCAAGGCAAATTATCTCCCTGTGCAATAATCCGACTCCCGGAACTTTCTGAAAACCCAGAAGCATCTCAAACGCAGGAGAGCTTCTGCAAGTCAGGGTAGACAATACTGACCTAAATGGACAAACTGGTCTCCATTTTTTTATTCTATAAATAGGGAGAGTCTTATATTTAAGCATTCCTCCCATGACTTCCTTCTCATGCTATACAGTGGTACCTCGGGTTGCATACGCTTCAGGTTACATATGCTTCAGGTTACAGACTCTGCTAACCCAGAAACAGTGCTTCAGGTTAAGAACTTTGCTTTAGGATGAGAACAGAAATCGTGCTCCAGCGGCGTGGCGGCAGCAGGAGGCCCCATTAGCTAAAGTGGTGCTTCAGGTTAAGAACAGTTTCAGGTTAAGAACAGACCTCCGGAACGAATTAAGTACTTAACCTGAGGTACCATTGTACCAGGATTCAGCAATCTTTTTCAGCAGGAGGCCGGTCCACTGTCCCTCAGACCTTGTGGGGGGCTGGACTATATTTTGAAAAATAATAATTCCTATGCCCCACAATTAACGCAGAGATGCATTTTAAATAAAAGCACACATTTTACTCGTGTAAAAGCACGCTGATTCCCAGACCATCCGTGGGCCGGATTTAGAAGGCGATTGGGCCGGATCCAGCCCCTGGGCCTTAGTTTGCCTACCCATGGGCTATACTCAGGCCGCTTAAAATCCTGGCTATATGCTACAGCTTCTCTGTAATTTGTTTTCTTATACTGAATATGTACAGAGCCTGGTACGGTTATTGTTTGCATGATTGTTTGTTAGTTTGGACATATGTTTATGAAAAAAATTATTACAAGGAAAGGGAAGGAAAGACAATGCTGAATAGGGCAAGCTTCCGATGGTGCTGAACTTAAAACCCCTAAACGGCCTCAGCCCAGTATACCTGAAGGAGCGTCTCCACCCCCATCATTCTGCCCGGACACTGAGGTCCAGCTCCGAGGGCCTTCTGGCGGTTCCCTCCCTGCGAGAAGCCAAGTTACAGGGGACCAGCAGAGGGCCTTCTCGGTAGTGGCGCCCGCCCTGTGGAACGCCCTCCCACCAGATGTCAAGGAAATAGACAACTATCTGACTTTTAGAAGACATCTGAAGGCAGCCCTGTTTAGGGAAGTTTTTGATGACTGATGTTTTATTGTGTTTTTAATATTCTGTTGGGAGCCACCCAGAGTGGCTGGGGAGGCCAAGCCAGATGGGTGGGGTATAAGTAATAAATTATTATTATTATTACTACTACTACTACTACTACTACTACTATCTTTTCACTTCCCTCCTGAATCCATCAGAAGAATAAGGTGGGGAAGAGGCAAGTGTATCTGGACACGCAAATCACAGGACAACTTTAGAAGGCCCTGCCGGATCAGCCCCCAAAGGCCCCATACTTCTTCGTTTCCAGTCATTCTAAGTCCTGTCGTTTCCTGCTGAAGTCCTGAAACTTTTCACTCTACAAGCACTCAGTGGGGTTTCCCCAATTTTTGCAAGCAGGGGTGACCACGTGCTTGAGGTGGCAGACAATTTTGTCTACCTGGGTACCACCCTATCCAGCAACCTCTCCATTGACCCTGAGCTGGACAAGCAAATTGGCAAGGCGGCTACGGCATTGCCTCTCCTCTCCAAAGGGGTTGGGAGAAGGTGATGCTAACGGCCAATACCAAGATAGAGGTCTACCAGGCTTGTGTGCTGAGCTCGCTGATTTATGGAACTGAGTCATGGGCTACCACCAGGAGCGACGCCTCAATGCGCTTTCTGTGCCTAGAAAACACGAGGCAAAATGTGGATGAGCCCTGAGCTGCAGAAGAAGATCCTGCTGGATCAGGCCAGTGGTCCCATCTAGCGCAGCATCCTGTTCTCACAGTGGCTCAACAGCTGCCCCAAGGGGAAACCAGCAAGCAGGTGATCTGAGCACAAGAGCCCTTCTCTTGTGGTTTCCAGCAACTGGTATTCAGAAGCATCACTGCCTCCAACTGTGGAGGGCAGAGGACAGCCATCCTGGTTGGTAGGCACTGATAGCCTTGAATTTGTCTAATCCTCTTTTAGAACCATCCATGACAGGTGGCCACCAAAACTCTGCTTTAAAAACTCCAAGAAAGGAGAGCCCACCACTGTTCATAGAATCATAGAGTTGGAAGAGACCACAAGGGCCATCGAGCCCAACCCCCTGCCAAGCAGGAAACACCATCAGAGCACTCCTGACATATGGTTGTCAAGCCTCTGCTTAAAGACCTCCAAAGAAGGAGACTCCACCACACTCCTTGGCAGCAAATTCCACTGTCAAACAGCTCTTACTGTCAGGAAGTTCTTCCTAATGTTTAGGTGGAATCTTCTTTCTTGTAGTTTGGATCCATTGCTCCGTGTCCGCTTCTCTGGAGCAGCAGAAAACAACCTTTCTCCCTCCTCTATGTGACATCCTTTTATATATTTGAACATGGCTATCATATCACCCCTTAACCTCCTCTTCTCCAGGCTAAACATGCCCAGCTCCCTTAGCCGTTCCTCATAAGGCATCGTTTCCAGAACGATGGAAACAGAACAACAGAACGATGCCCAGCTCGTTCTGTTGAACGAGCTCTTCTTGCCAGGAAGTTCTTCCCCATGTTGAGTCGGAATCTCCTTGCTTCTGACTCTAAGCCATGGGTTCGAGTCCTACCCTCCAGAGCAGGAGAAAACAAGCTTGTTCCCTCTTCCATGTGGCCCCCATATATTTGAAGATGGCTCTCCTTTCTCCTCTCAGTCTCCTCTTCTCCAGTCCATGCCACTGTTCCAGCTCAGAAGTTCTTCCTGACGTTTAGCCAGCATCTCCTTGCACAGAGCAGGGTTTAGTCAACACGCTGCTCTCTGGATCTTGAGACTCCAGCTCCCATCAGCCCTCCGCGCTCTCCATGCTGCCTGGGGCTGATGGGAGTTGGAGTCCAACAACATCTTGAAGGCATTACGTGGTCACTGCCCTCAAAGAAGAAGCCAAGATAGACATACAGTCATACCTCGGGTTACAGATGCTTCAGGTTGTGCAATTTCAGGTTACGCACCTCGCCGAACCCGGAAGTACCGGAACAGGTTATTTCCGGGTTTCGGCAGTTGTGCATGTACAGAAGCACTAAATCGCACTTTGCGCATGTGCAGAAGCGCCGAATCATGACCCACGCGCACACAGATGTGGCGCTGCAGACGCTGCGGGTTGCGAACATGCTTCCCGCACGGATCACGTTTGCAACCCGAGCATCCACTGTAAGGTAAAGGTAAAGGGACCCCTGACCATTAGGTCCAGTCGCGGCCGACTCTGGGGTTGCGGCGCTCATCTCGTTTTACTGGCCAAGGGAGCCAGCGTACAGCTTCCGGGTCATGTGGCCAGCAGGACTAAGCCGCTTCTGGCGAACCAGAGTAGCGCACAGAAACGCCATTTACCTTCCTGCCGGAGCGGTACCTATTTATCTATTTGCACTTTGACATTCTTTTTAATTGCTAGGTTGGCAGGAGCAGGGACCGAGCAACGGGAGCTCACCCCATGGCGGGGATTCAAACCACCGACCTTCTGATCGGCAAGTCCTAGGCTCTGTCCACTGTACTTAATCCCAAATTCAACTGTGAGTCTTCCTCCTTTGGCAGGCGCAACCGGTGGCTCAATGGGCCTCATCACTCCTGCCTCTGTCCCCTTTTGCGAGGCCCTAATGGAGACGCAGATCGCTCGGGGAGATTAGCCCCCTCGTCCAAGGGACTGGCCGGCAGATTAATGCCAACCGGGAAGCCACAAGACGCGCGTTATTTATGCCCCATACCTTCGGGATCGATGTCGTGTGGGCAGAGCGGGGGGAGCTCAGACTCCTGGGCTCTTATCTCCCCACTGTGGATTTATGGGCATCGACCGCCCCGCCCTAGAGAAGCCGCCACCCTCCGCGGGATTCGATTCCGCAGCCCCGATGGCAGGAGCCTCACAAAGGACCCTGATACAGATGTACAGCCAGGGGAGAATGGCTGTTAATTAGCACCCTTATCTCAGCCAGGAGAGAGCCAGTTAATTAGCTGGGAGAGAATAATGAGGCCGGCGCTCAGCAGAGGCGCCATGAATCTCGTGTCAGATGGAATGGGGGGGTCCGGGGCGTAGGGGCTTTGTCACTATCACTGGGGGGGGGGGCTGGGAGCACCTCCATTCCTAGCTGGCAAGAGGACCACGTTAGTTCTTCGAAAGAGGCAGCAGGTGGTTCTCGCTTAGGGTCTAACCGATCCAGTTTAAGGCTTGGAAAAAGTCCCGTCCACCCCCAAGTCGAGAAAGATCTAGGATTTTCATTTGCTTCCTGTTTTCGTTGTGTGTTTTTTAAACGGGAGGAAGTTGCAACCTCTTTTCCTCGCAGCGCGCAACATGGCTCGCTTCTTCGAGCCACCTGTAGGAAATTTTGTGTGCTCAGCATTAAAGGGGCTGGCAGCTGCGTGAGTTCTCAGGAAGGCAGGGATGAGGGACGCTCTTGAGACAGGGGCAGGGAGGCAATCAGGTTGGATTTTCTGCAGACTCCAAAAGGGAATTGAAATAATCGTGGCCGCTGTGATGAATGTTGGAGCTGGAGCCATGCAAATAGGGGTGAGTCCAGCTCTGGCTTGCTGCCGTTGCCTTGAACGGAAGGAGTGGAGAGAACAGGTTGTAACGTGGAGGCAAAACTGCCTTATGACAGCGCTGAGTGAGATGGATCAATGCTCTGACTCAGGTGAAGACAGCATCCTATGTGCAGGAGAAAATCTAGGTATGCGCTGCCCTGTATTCATATAATTATAGAGCTGGAAGGGACCCTAGGGTCGTCTAGTCTGACCCCCTGCAATGAAGGAATCTCAGCTAAAGCATCCATGACAGAGGGCCATGCAACCTCTGCTTGAAAACCTCCAAGGAAGGAGATTCCACCACCTTCCATTGCACAGTCAAACAGTTCTTACTGCCAGAAAGTTCTTTCTGATGTTTAGTCGGAATCGCCTGCCTTGAAACTTGAAGCCATGAGTTCAAGTCCTACCTTCCAGAGTGTGAGAGACTCAGGCTTAGGCTCGGAACCAGAGGAGACTCAGTGTGCACCGGATCCTTTGCCTCAGGAATCATCTGAACCAAGTCTGGGGCCTGATCCTGAAGAGTCCCAGTCTGCACAGGTTCCCCTGCAACAAGCACCAGCTGGGCCGAGTCAGGGGCCTGATCCTGCCCTGGCTCCAGATGCGGGGATGACCTCGTTGCCTCCAGCTGGGCCATCACTTACAGCTGCTCCACTACCGGTTGGGTCAGGGGAGGCTGAGGCGGCCCCTGGGTCTAGTCACCCACCGATGTCTCCTGAGCTGCAGAGACTGAGGTCTGAGAGAAGGAGAGACCTGAGTACTTGCAGGAGGAGTGCTCGCCTTCGGGCGAGACAGGGAGGTGAGTTGCCGGGGGATCAGGACCGGCCGCTACCCCGACAAAGAGAAAAGGCTGTCGGTCCCTGCCCCAGGTTGCGGGAGCAACATTGCTGTATGCTAGATCCTGCCTGAGATCCTGTCCCTGTCCTTGCCTGGTTTCCTGCCTCGTGTCCTGCCTCGGCCCTGTCGGACTGACTCCTAGCAGAACCTTCAGATTCTGGACCAGTCCTGGGCCGCATTTCTCGGGTTACCCCCGGGCCCAGCACACAGAGCAGGAGAAAACAATTTTATTCCCTCTTCCATAGGACAGCCCTTCAGATATTTGAAGACAGCTTTCATATCTCGTCTCCGTCTCCTCTTCTCCAGGCTAAACAGACCCAGCTCCTTCAACCGTTCCTCATCAGGCTTGCTTTCCAAGCCCTCTGCCCATAGAATTATGGAATTGCAAAGTTGGAAGAGACCTAAGAGTCATCTTAGCTGAAGATGCTGGAATCTTCAACTAAGCCATTCAAGCCAGGGATAGAATTTTCTGAGCATCGCAATGTCCAGCTTATCTGTCCGCCCAGGTTTTTCATCTTTCCATCTTGCTCCTTGATTCAACGACAAGCAAGTTATTTATGCTCAGGAACACTCTTGCTTTTAAAGACGATTCCCGATTTTCAGGGCAGGACCCTGGAAGCAGAAGAGGGCGGGACACAGGGCTGCCTTCAGACCACGGCGTTTCCCCCAGCCTTGGAGCCGAGCACGGGGTTCTGGCGGCTTTTGACAGACAGCGGCTCCCGCATTGGAAATCGGTGCCGGGTTTTGTTATGGGGGTCAGGCGGGATAAATAGGAAGCTCCAGCAATTGAGGCGATTCGATAAATGCTTTAACCTCTGACCCCGTCCTCCCAATCCCCCATCGAGCCGCGGAGCCATTTTCAAAAGGCTCCCCGGCCGCAGCCCACGCCGTCCGGAGGCTGCCATCAATTAAAGCCCTTTGCCAGAATCTGGATTAATGAACATGCCGCTCGATAGGAAATAAAACCCCAGGCAGAGGTTAATGTTGCGCTAATTAACTGGGAGGGGGAGGCTGGGAATGGGGGGGGAGGAGAGAGGAAAAAACGGACACGCACACAAGGCAGGAATTGTTTAAAGAAAGAAGATTTTGGAGAAAGATGCTTTGCAGGCTTGGCTTGGCATCCCAGAGAGAATCGCGCGATGGAAGCGCAAGATGGATTTATCTCCCAGTTATCAAATGAGTCTAGGCCAGAATGGAGATTTGACCCTGTGGCTGTCCGGACTTCATTCTGCCTCTCTATGTGCTCTTTGTGGGGCTGCCTCGGGAGACAATCCGGAAGCTTCCGTCGTTTCAAAATGTAGTTGCCAGAGTTGCCAACGCAGGTGTTGGATTATTATTATTATTATTATTATTATTTATTACATTTGTATACCGTCCATCTGAAGATCACGGGGCAGTTCACAACATTGATGAGGCCATATTGCATTGATCTTATTTATACTGGCGACTCAACACCATTGCAGGTCACATTCGTACATGAAAGTGGACCTTTATATGATACAGTGGTACCTTGGTTCTCGAACTTAATCCGTTCCCCTCGACTCCCGAAACCGTTCGGAAACCAAGGCCCGGCTTCCGTAGCTTCCTGCACTCAGTCGGAAGCCACGTCCGACGTTTGGCTTCCCAAAAACGTTCACAAACCGGAAAACTCACTTTCAGGGTTACAGCATTCAGGAGCCGATTTGTTCGAGTACCAAGGCGTTTGAGAACCAAAGTTCTATTTCTTGTTTTGTGCTCTTACCACCTTTTTATTCTTTTAAGCTTTTTCTTCTAAAAAAAGATTGTTGACGTTAATCTTTATTTCTTCAGGTGTGTGTGTGTTATTCCCATTGTAAGGTGGCAGGGTATTTTCCTTGGCAGGTCTTGTCCAACAATCCCTAACTGAAATGCTTCTGGTTTTTTAACAAATGTAATTTTAAACATTTTCTTCAATTCACTGTATATCATTTCCCCAAAAAATTTAATTTCTCTACATCCCCACCACATATGATAAAAAGTCCCTTCCTTTTCTTTACATTTCCAACATATGTTTGACTTGGTTTTATACATTTTTGCTATTTGTACTGGTGTTATATATCATCTACACATCATTTTCATATAATTTTCTTTCAAAAGAGCACAGTCTGTAAATTTTAAATCTGTTTTCCACAGTTTTTCCCAATCCTCAAATTGTATATTATGTCCTATATCTTGTGCCCATTTGATCATGGCCGATTTTAC
Source organism: Podarcis muralis (assembly GCF_964188315.1). NCBI lineage: Eukaryota > Metazoa > Chordata > Lepidosauria > Squamata > Lacertidae > Podarcis > Podarcis muralis. Next base: position 64,331,415 of record NC_135665.1, on the reverse strand, counting down.
CTCCTCATCTTTTGTTTCCCATTCTAGCAGGATAGTATATGCACCCTTCAGCAACTTCACTTTTCCTTCTATAACTTCCTTTTGAAATCTAGAATTGTAGAGCTGGAAGGGACCACTGGGGGTCATCTAGTCCACCCCCTGCAATGCAGGAATCTCAGCTAAAGCATCCATGACAGATGGCCACCCAACCTCTGCTTAGAAACCACTTGGAGCTGGACCTCAGTGTCCGGGCAGAACGATGGGGGTGGAGACGCTCCGTCAGGTATACTGGACCGAGGCCGTTTAGGGCTTTAAAGGTCAGCACCAACACTTTGAATTGTGCTCAGAAATGTACTGGGAGCCAGTGTAGGTCTTTCAAGACCGGTGTTATGTGGTCTCGGCGGTCGCTCCCAGTTGCCAGTCTAGCTACCGCATTCTGGATTAGTTGTAGTTTCCAAGTCACCTTCAAAGGTAGCCCCACAAAGAGCGCATAGCAGTAGCCCAAGCGGGAGATAACCAGAGCCTCTACCACTCTGGGGAGACAGTCTGCGGGCAGGGAGGGTCTCATCCTGCGTACCAGGTGGAGCTGATAAACAGCTGCCCTGGACACTGGACTGACCTGCACCTCTATGGACAGCTGTGAGTCCAAAATGACTCCCAGGCTGTGCACCTGCTCGTTCAGGGGCACAGTTGCCCCATTCAGGACCAGGGAGTCCTCCACACCCAACCGCCTCCTGTCCCCCAAAAACAGTACTTCTCTCTTGTCAGGATTTAACCTCAATCTGTGAGCCGCCATCCATCCTCCAACCACCTCTGGCGATTTGGGAGGAGTGGGGTTCATGGGGGCCACCATCTGCCTGGTGCCCAGGCTGGAGCTAGGCAGGGCAAGAAGCAGAAGGAGACGGGCAAATTTCCTCCCCCCACTTTGCTCTGAATGCAAAGAGCAAGGGGGAGGCACTTGGTTCCCGTCAGCTGGGATGGGCTGAAAGTTCCCCTTTCGGCTGGGGAGGAAGCGTGATAATAGAATCACAGAACTGCCAGAGTTGGGACCCCCAAAGGCCATGTAGTCCAACCCAGGAATCTCAGCTAAAGCTGGCTATCCAACCTCTCATTTAAAAACCACAATGATAGCAATATTATTATGTTGATGCAATGACGGTGCATTAGGGGCGGCCGTTAATTCCAGCTCCTCCCTTCTCCAGAACCCCGGAGAACGTCCGACTCACCTCTCTTTTGCATGAAGCCAAACAAATCGTCCAAGAACTCTTTGCGTTTGGGGTCGGTGTCCAGTTCGTAGAGCTGCAAATGTGGGGGAAAGGAAGGAAAGAGATTAGGGCAGGGCAGGAAAGGGTTTGGGGCCCCTTCCCTAGAGGCCAGACCCCCCGCAAGGGTCAACAACAACTATTATTATTATTTATTATTTCTATTATTTATTATTTCCCACCATCTCGTCCTCTGTCATCCCCTTCTCCTTGTGCCCTCCATCTTTCCCAACATCAGGGTCTTTTCCAGGGAGTCTTCTCTTCTCATGAGGTGGCCAAAGTCTTGGAGCCTCAGCTTCAGGATCTGTCCTTCCAGTGAGCACTCAGGGCTGATTTCCTTCAGAATGGAGAGGTTTGATCGTCTTGCAGTCCATGGGGCTCTCAAGAGTCTCCTCCAACACCATAATTCAAAAACTAGCCAGAGGTAATGATAATTTATTATTTATACCCTGCCCATCTGGCTGAGTTTCCCCATCCACTCTGGGTGGCTTCCAACAAAAGATTAAAAATACATTAAAATATCAGTCCTTAAAGACTTCCCTAAACTGGGCTGCCTTCAGATGTCTTCTCAAAGTCAGGTAGTTTATTTCCTTGACAGCTGATGGGAGGGCGTTCCACAGGGTGGGCGCCACCACAGAGAAGGCCCTCTGCCTGGTTCCCTGTAACCTCACTTTTCGCAGGGAGGGAACCGCCAGAAGGCCCTCGGAGCTGGACCTCAGTGCCCGGGTTGAACGTTGAACAATAACAAGGACAATTAACAGCAGGTCTTCAGGGAATAGACATGGGGAGGGGAAGAGATTTGCACTAACTTGAACCCCATTAGGTCTCCCCCAAAATGTACTGTGTACTCCAGGACATCATTTATTTCCCACCTTTTCCTCCAAGGAGGTGCTGTGCATGGTTTTGCTCTCCCTCCTCATTGAACCCCCACAACAACCCTGTGAGGTAGGTCAGGTTGAGACGCAGTGACTGGCCCCCAAAGTCACACGCAGTGAGCTTCACGGCCGAGTGGGGATTCGAACCCAGGTCTCCCAGGTCCTCCTCTGGCACTCTAACCACTATGCCACAGCAAGCTCTCTTATAATGAAGCTCTGGCCCCCTCTGCCCATTGTGCAAATTCAAATCGTTGGTTTATTGCCTCAATTTGATTCTCTCCCCCTCTTTCCTTTTTCCTTTCTTCTTCTGTGTTGGAACTCCTATTTGGGGACTTCCCTGGCTTTTTTCTGGCCCGTGTAGGACCAGTCTGGATAGTTAGCCTTGGTGAAGACTTGACATTTTTATCCCCAAAAAAGTTTTGGATTGAGTTTCCACTGAAAGGAGGTTGCATTTTAATGTTTTAATGTTGTATTTTAATCTTGTTTTTAAGCTTTATTTCAATCAATTGTTTTTATATTTGGTGTTAGCCGCCCTGAGCCCGGTCTTGGCTGGAGAGGGCGGGGTATAAAAAAATTATTATTATTATTATTATTATTATTATTATTATTACTATTATTATTATCGCCACAACCACCACCCTGTAAGGTAGGCCTGGCCAAAAAGCAGGGACTGGCCCCCCAAGGTTACATCTAGCAAGCTTCACGGCCAAGTGGAGATTTGAACCCTGGTCTCCCAGGTGCGACACTCTAACCACTACACAATGCTGCCTCACTTTGTGGATGAACCAGGAGAAGATGCTGCAAGTCCTACTCTTCCCATTTGCAGGTCCTCCCCTTCCTCCGAGAGCGGTGGGGGGGATGAATCTGCTCCCCACAAAAGCTGATTGGGGGGGACAGCTTGTGCTTCTGCCACCAAATGGGTACCTAATTTCTCCCACCCACACCAGAAGGTGGTGAGAGCCAAAAGGGCCCCTCTCCCTCTTTGCAACCAGAGAAGAGGCCGAGAGCCGAGAGCCGTCCTCCCCCAAGGGAGCCATCGCCACCCCTCTTGGTCCTCCACAGCGGCGACCTTTGACCTTTGCGCGGGGGGAAGAAATAAATATTTGATGGTGCTCGGGCGATCGCTGTTGAGCCTTCCTTGACACCTGTAGGGACTGCCTCCATCTCCCTGGCCACCTCCTCCCTTACATCAGGGCAATTAGCAGGATGGGGGCAGCCCCCTACTGACCTCTGACCTCTATTATCCGGGCTCCAGCAGAGTGAAATTGATGGGGAGGGGAGGGGGGGCCGCTGCGCTGAGTACCTGTGCCCTCTTCCCGCAATGAAATTCGGCGACGTTCCTATTTCAGACTAGAGACTCGGTAGCTTTTTAAAAAGGTTGCCCTTTTTGCAAATATTCCAGAAACAATCATTCAAGCATGCAAACACGGGCATCAAAACTGACCGCAGCCAGGATAAGGCTTTAAAAAGAATTGTTTTCTGCATGTACAGTTTAGTGGTTTCATAGCCACAAACTGAAGCGGCTGACATGCGACGTTGCAGTGATCACAACACCCTCTGCAACTGCACCAGGTGAGCCCAGATGTTTAGCAGCTGGAGAAGCCCACGTTTCGTTTTTAAACCAAAGCCAATTTTCTAGTCCTTAAGACTGCAAATGAAGCCTAGGAAATGTGTGGGCTGTGCCCGAGAATCCGAGAAGTGAATTATGAAAAGGAATTAAGGATTTTCTGGATCTACATAATGTCCACATTAAAAACCAGACTGAGGCTTTGGGGAAACAGAATTTGAACAGAAGCAGAACAGGAGCTCTCTCTTCCCCCCCCCCCCCTTTTCATATGAGAAACAGGGTTCTGGTTATATGATTCTCTACACCTCAGACGCGGGTGAGGAATGCGGGTGGCGCTGTGGGTTAAAGCCTCAGCGCCTAGGGCTTGCTGATTGAAAGGTCGGCGGTTCGAATCCCCGCGACGGGGTGCGCTCCCGTTGCTCGGTCCCAGCGCCTGCCAACCTAGCAGTTCGAAAGCACCTCCGGGTGCAAGTAGATAAATAGGGACCGCTTACTGGCGGGAAGGTAAACGGCGTTTCCGTGTGCTGCGCTGGCTCGCCAGATGCAGCTTTGTCATGCTGGCCACATGACCCGGAAGTGTCTCCGGACAGCGCTGGCCCTCGGCCTCTTGAGTGAGATGGGCGCACAACCCTAGAGTCTGTCAAGACTGGCCCGTACGGGCAGGGGTACCTTTACCTTTACCTTTACACCTCAGATACCTTCTTTCTAAACAGATCTGCTAAGAACAGTTTCAGGTTAAGTACGGTCCTCTGGAACAAATTAAGTACTTAACCCGAGGTACCACTGTATTTTGTTGGAAGCCGCCTAGAGTGGATGGGGAAACCCAGCCAGATGGGCGGGGTATAAATAATAAATTATTATTCTTATTATTACCTCTGCCTAGTTTTTGAATTATGGTGCTGGAGGAGACTCTTGAGAGTCCCATGGACTGCAAGAAGATCAGAGGACGAGATGGTGGGACAGTGTTCTCGAAGCTACGAACATGAGTTTGACCAAACAGTGGGAGGCAGTGGAAGACAGGAGTGCCTGGCATGCTCTGGTCCAGGGGGTCACAAAGAGTCGGACACCACTAAACGACTAAACAACACTGGCTAGTTGCCACAGCACCTCTTTGTGCACCTGTGCACCCCACCTGCTTCTCCAAGGTCACTTTGCCCAGTCCCAGTCATAACCCCAAGCCCTTTCCCCATCAATTCTGCTCCACATGTCCTCTGGCCAGAAGTTATAGTGTGACCTACGTACACCATTAGCACATGGGCCTGAATCCAGGAGGTGATTCTGATGTTCCTAAACAGCAAAGTAAGACGCAGTGTGGAGAGAGACCTTAGGACTCTTCCCCAAAGCGAAGGGGAAATCCCTTTGCTCTGCCAGGAGTGTCCTGCTGGGCGATGGGCGCTCATCGCACATCCAGGCTGGCACGACTCCTCTCCTGGCCCGGACCTTTGAAACTGCCACATTCCCAAGCTCCAAGGAAAACGGCCAAGAGGGGCAGCCGCTCCGGTAACTGAGCACATCCCATTAGATCAGAATCTGCGGCCTGTCACACAGTGGCTTGGCACACCTCGTGGCGAACAGGCACCATGCCAGCTGGAGAAGGGCCATTTACACAGATTGCTGCTTCATGATTAACCCTTGGACTGCCCGGCTGTCTGGCGGCTTAGACCTTTGCACGGTCCAGTACAGTGGTACCTCGGGTTACATATGCTTCAAATTACATACACTTCAGGTTACAGACTCCGCTAACTCAGAAATAGTGCTTCAGGTTAAGAACTTTGCTTCAGGATGAGAACAGAAAATGTGCTCCGGCGGTGTGGCGGCAGCAGGAGGCCCCATTAGCTAAAGTGGTGCTTCAGGCTAAGAACAGTTTCAGGTTAAGAACAGACCTCCAGAACGAATTAAGTACTTAACTCGAGGTACCACTGTATATCTGAAGGAGCGTCTCCACCCCCATCGTTCTGCCTGGACACTGAGGTCCAGCGCCAAGGGCCTTCTGGCGGTTCCCTCACTGCGAGATGCCAAGTTACAGGGAAGCAGGCAGAGGGCCTTCTCGGTAGTGGCACCTGCCCTGTGGAATGCCCTCCCACCATATGTCAAAGAGAAGAACAACTCAAAGACTTTTAGAAGACATCTGAAGGTAGCCCTGTTTAGGGAAGCTTTTAATGTTTAATAGGTTATTGTATTTTAGTGTTTTGTTGGAAGCCGCCCAGAGTGGCTGGGGAAGCCTAGCCAGATGGGCGGGGTATAAATAATAAATTATTATTATTATTATTATTATTATTATTATTATTATTATTATTATTATTATTATTATTATTGCACTGCAAACCACCTCCCCCAAGAACCAACAATAGCTCCCATGGCTTTCCATAATGCTACATATGGCATCAGCTTCCCTCTCTGATTCCGTGGCCGTCTCTGGCTTGAGCCTGCTGCTCTGGGTTTCAAAGCCTCCCTGGGCTAGAGGGCATACAGGAGCCAGCCAGCCTCTTCTGCCAGCCTAGCTGCTCACACTGGGAGGCAGCCGCAAACCCTCCTGCCCTCCCATTCTTGGCTTCCTCTCAAGATCAGCCCCCTCTGTCCTCCCTGACAATGCAGATTGCGACACTGTCAATCCATGGCCCCTGTTCAGATAAGCGCACTTTCAGCTTCTGCCTTCTGGAAGAAGGTCCAGGGTTATAAAGACTAGGACTAGCCTCCTGAGAAACAGTTTCTATCCAAATGCGATTTTGGTTTTAAACGCAGTGTAAGGTAGTCTCTATGGGAGTATATTGTATTTAATTACGGGGTATCAGAGCTTTTAGGGGGGCTAACCAGGCTGGGATAGCAGGCTTGTTGGTTTTTGAATGTCTGATGTAGATTTTTTCAATTTCGTTGTTCTGCATGGGACAGTAACAATAAAGATTATCGTATCGTAAGCATTGAGCTGGCAGCTGCCCCAGCAGGCGGGCTCAGAGCCTGCTTGGCCACAGCTCCGTTGCAATCCTTCCACCAGCACAGCGGGCTCCCCGGTGCAATTTGTAGCGCGGCCAGAGAAAATAGGACTAGCATTTTGCAGCATTTGGCCAGGAATTCAGAAGTGGGCAGGGAGGGTCTTGGCATGTCCTGAGCGATGGCTGCATTCACAGGCAGCGGGCACGAAAGAAAGAAAGGGATTCTGTGATTCCTGAATTGCAGGGGGTGGACGACAGGACCTTTGGAGATCCCTTCCAACTCTACTATTCTAGAGTCAGTTCCAAGAAGGAAAAAGGGAAGAAGAGGTGAGCTTCTGGGTCACATACTCAAACCTTGGAAGATTTTCAAGGCCCAGCACAAGAGTCTATCTAGACTGGTACTGTCCACTCTGACTGGCAGCAGCCCTCTAGGATCCCAGCCCTACCTGGAGATGCAAGGTGGCACACGTAGTTCTCCCACTTAATCTCCGCAACAACCCTGTGAGGTAGGTTAGGCTGAGAGGCGGGGACTGGCTCCTAAGGTCTCACCCTGTGAGCTTCAGGGCCAGGTGACGATTCAAACCCTCATCTCCCAGGTCCTGGTCCAACACACTAACCACTACACCGCACTGCCTGTCAAGGTTCTGCTTTCAGGTTTCCCACAGGCATTTGGCTGGCAACTGTGAGAACAGGATGCTGAACTAGAAGGGGCTATTTTGGCTTGATCCATCCGCAGGACTCTTGACTTGTGCTCCTAGATTATTTTATTATTTACTTATTTGTTCAGAAAGACTATATGCATTTAATTGGGAAAGACACCCTCAAAGCAGTTTACGTGAAGATGAAACAAGAAAACAACAAGAAGAAAAATTGCAGCACTTTAAGACAAGCAAAAAAAGTTAAAACACTAAAAGCTGATTAAAATTCACAGTAGTTTTCCAAGCATCTGGACAGACTCATCTAAACAAGGGTGCTTTTAGCAAGCGGTGAAGTGAAGTGTCCTGCCTGGTGTCAAGTGGCAGGGAGTTCCAAAGGGTAGCCGCTGGCACACTAAACCACCGAGTTCTTATAAATACAGAACGGGTATAACATGACTCCTATCGTAATTCAAGTTTTGCTGATCAAAGTGGTTGCGTGCACACATCTTGTAGGTAAACTGGCCCCGAGTCGTTAAGGGCTTTATTACCTGTCTTTAGGCACCAGGCAAAAATATTCCACCTTTGGCCATTAAAGAATCCACGGCCTGTTAAAGCTTGTTGGAGGCCACTGTTGAGATTATGATTATTTTTCCATTATGTTCTCTGCAACTACGCTTTTTATTATGTTTTTATGACTGGTGCTCTGCGATGTGTTTTTAAGGTTGGGATCTTTGAATAAAGGGCGGCATTCAAATCGAAGAAATAATAATAATAAATAATAATATACTAATGGCAACACCAGGTATGGTCGCAGGCGGGCAAACAGTTCAGACCTCTGAGCACAGGGGTGATGTGTTGACAAGGCCTGACTCCCGTCAGCAATCGGGCTGCAGCATTCTGTGCCAACTGCAGCATCTGGATCGAGCGCATTGCAGGAGGAACCAGCTATGGCAGCCAGGCTTCTCTGGTTGCATCTATTGTACCTTTTGCATTTGGTAAAAGCCACTTTGCACCATGGAGGATAACCGATGTGCCAGGAGACTGGCCAGCTCCCTCCCTCTTCGGCCTGGAAGAGATCCAGCCGCGAGGGAAAGCCGCTTCGCCAATTCCAGGCGATTACATAATCCGGGGTCAACTGTGCAGCAGCACGAGCCCATCAGACGCTTGCACGATGACACCCCCCCCCCCAAAAAAAAGCCTGGTTTTGCGGACTCTGCACCCTGGAGAAGGGGAGGGGAGGGAGGGGGCGCCGAACTGCCCAGACAAAAGCAGAAGCTGCAACTTCCCTCGTGGAGTTGCTGATTCCCGGCACCCTGCCCAATATTAGATATGCTGACGGGCTGTTTTGAGGCCCCCACCACCACAAAACCACACACACTCTCAGCCACAGAAACCCCTGAAGAGTTTCCTCAGAGGCTGAATAGAGAGGATTTTTAGTCGCTGAATCATCCGCCCAAAGGCGCCGATCGACGGGGGGAACCAAAACGATGGCCCTTCGAAGGATGGTGTTATTTCACAAATGAGAGGTGCAAGTGTTTGTAAAAGAAGGAGACCCGTCGGAAGTGCTTTCTCCTCCGTCCCATTTGGCAGCAGGAAACCACGCCAGAATTGAAAGAGGGTCTACTAATAAAGAAAACCAGGGCATTCCTAAATTGTCCACCACGGAGTGTCAAAATGTGCTGTGGCTCAGCCAAATGGGCTCCCAGCCAATTGATCAAAATGGACTGTTGTTTATTCACCTGACCATTCAACTGGTGAAAGCTTCTGGTCCAATTTCACAGAATCACAGAACTGGAGAGTTGGAAGGGCATCCAGGGGCCATCTAGCCCAACCCCCGGCTGCATCACACTTGACTCATGTTAAGCTTGTGGTCTACTGTTTAGTCGCTTAGTCGTGTCCACCTCAACATCAGGGTCTTTTCCAGAGAGTCTTCTCTTCTCATGAGGTGGCCAAAATACTGGAGCCTCGGCTTCAGGATCTGTCCTTCCAGTGAGCACTCAGGGCTGATTTCCTTCAGAATGGAGAGGTTGGATCTTCTTGCAGTCCATGGGACTCTCAAGAGTCTCCTCCAGCACCAGAATTCAAAAGCATCAATTCTTCGGTGATCAGCTTTCTTTATGGTCCATCTCTCACTTCCATACATCACTACTGGGAAAACCATAGCTTTAACTATACGGACCTTTGTTGGCAAGGTGATGTCTCTGCTTTTGAAGATGCTGTCTAGGTTTGCCATCGCCTTTCTCCCAAGGAGTAGGCGTCTTTTAATTTCGTGGCTGCTGTCACCATCTGCAGTGATCATGGAGCCCAAGAAAGTAAAATCTCTCACTGCCTCCATTTCTTCCCCTTCTATTTGCCAGGAGGTGATGGGACCAGTGGCCATGATCTTCGTTTTTTTGATGTTGAGCTTCAGACCATATTTTGCGCTCTCCTCTTTCACCCTCATGTTCTTTAATTCCTCCTCACTTTCTGCCATCAAGGTTGTGTCACCCGCATATCTGAGGTTGTTGATATTTCTTCCAGCAATCTTAATTCCGGTTTGGGATTCATCCAGCCCAGCCTTTCGCATGATGAATTTTGCATATAAGTTAAATAAGCAGGGAGACAATATACAGCCTTGTCGTGCTCCTTTCCCAATTTTGAACCAATCAGTTGTTCCATATCCAGTTCTAACTGTAGCTTCTTGTCCCACATAGAGATTTCTCAGGAGACAGATGAGGTGATCAGGCACTCCCATTTATTTAAGAACTTGCCATAGTTTGCTGTGGTCGACACAGTCAAAGCCTTTTGCATAGTCAATGAAGCAGAAGTAGATGTCTTTCTGGAACTCTCTAGCTTTCTCCATAATCCAGCGCATGTTTGCAATTTGGTCCAGCTTGCACTTGTGGGAGTTCTCGGTCCACATACTGCTTGAGCCTTCCTTGTAGAATTTTAAGCATAACCTTGCTAGCGTGTGAAATGAGTGCAATTGTGCGGTAGTTGGAGCATTCTTTGGCACTGCCCTTCTTTGGGCTTGGGATGTAGACTGATCTTCTCCAATCCTCTGGCCACTGTTGAGTTTTCCAAATTTTCTGGCATATTGAGTGTAGCACCTTAACAGCATCATCTGTGTAGAGTCGTCTACTAAGACTCCTCAAAGGGACCTAGGTAAACGCCTGGAGGTCAAAGTTTCAGGGACACATCCGTGGTGCCTTCATATCAAGATCCTGGGAGAGATCTTGCAGCTTGAAGGAGCCGCATGCTCTCTGCAGCATTGCAATGAACAATGAGTAAGAGGCGGCTGGATGAGGCCAAGGGCCTGCATTGTCCAGCATCCTGTTCTCACACGGGGCAACCAGATGGGTGAAAGTGGCGCCAGGCTGCATATTTCTAAATGCACAGGTGTCCCATTGGGGTCTGGATGTGGCAGCCCTGCCAGGCTCCGTGAAAGGCAGGATCCGAGCCGAAGCACCTGTGAGGGCTCTTCACCTGGACCTCCAAGGCAGAGCGAGGCAGAGGCAACTGGATCAGTCTGGATTCCAGAAAGAGGGAGGGCGAGCAAGTGGAATCCTGCTCCTCAGCACAAACTTCATTAAACGACCCTGGATACAGATTAACTTCCCCGTTTGGCATTATTCGGTTATTGCTGCTTTGCATGCAGTTTTATCTTAAAGGGAAAGGGAAAAGGCCCCAGAAAGCAGGGCAAAGATGTGAAGACGCAGCACTGGGGCGGAAAGGCGCAGGTTTGCAAGAGATTTGCCTGCATTGATTTAGAAGTGCAGGGGCACACTGAGGAAGAATGACTGCAACTGAAATTGGAACGTGGCACATCTCAACAGCGGGAGTTGCCATCCATGCCTTAAAATGAGCAGGAAAACGGCACCAGGACAGAGGAATTATTGCACAGCAGGTTGGAAGAAAAAACCCCTGAGAGGTCTCCCAGAAACCAACATCACTGGGCCCGTATATAATTCCTTGAGAACTCCCATTTAAATTGTTGTCACCCACCCTGGGAGCTGCTGGAGAAAGGCGGGCAATTAATTTAATAATAAATATTATATCCCTGATATTGTTGATTGCGGCTGCCAAGTCTGAAAGTGTGTGGCTTTGTGGGTTCATGACAGAGGGGAGTTCTGATTCTTTAGCTCAGATATTACGCCATACTAGGTCACTAAAAATGTTAAGTTGTGGTTGAACATATCAGACGACACAGTGATTCTTCAGACAGCTCTTGTTTATTCACAGGCCAGAACAGAACTGAACTGAAGGGTTCAGCCAGCCTACTTATATAGAGCTCCAGTACAACGTAACTGTAACAACTTTCTGTAACTATCCAATCACTGAACGTCAGTTTCAATCCCTTATTTGCATATGTGGACCTGAGTGAAAACTATCTACCGTATTCCCCCTGCTGGCCCAGGGTGAGAACTTCAGTACATAACAAAAAGAGAGAGTTAAAGAAAGTGGGGTGCAGGCAGGATTTTTGCTTCCGTTTGTTGGGAAGTGTGATAGGAAAGGCAGAGAATTCTCCACAACCCTGAGGATGGGCCCTTCGCCTCTTGAAAGCAAAAGAGCCAAGATTCGTCCCAAGATGGCAGCCGAATGCCTGAAACAGGGTTTTGAGCTCTAAGGCCAACGTTAAGGCAAGTTTCTGCTCTATAACCAACCCTTAGCACTTGTTTTTACCCTCTCTTCCATTTTAACTCCTCTTAGTGCTTCGTTTTGTTGTTTTAATTTATTGTTTTATCTCACTGTTTTATTGTTCTAACTCCCCTAAACTGCAAGGCTACAGAAGACTGGGCTGAGCACTTTGCTAGGCAGTGCCAAACGCAAGGTCAAGCTGAAGTTTACAAGATAATAGTTGAAAATTAAGGAAGAGAAACATCTTGATTATCAGAACTGTTGACGAGCGAGCCCAAGTGGCAGCTGCAGAGAGTCTCCCAAACGCTCCCTTCTGCTGGATGGCACTGACTCCGGACTCGTAAATTCGAGGCCGCCACATTTGGAGATAATAGATTTCTGCAAACTGCCGACAAATAATCATAATTATTATGGTACTTACTAGAAAGAACTGCAAAGATCTGGGAATCATGCCAGATTCGTTAATCAGCTCCCCGGAATCCCGAAGGACACAGAGCAAAGCCACACATTATTTTCTCCAAAAGGAGGAGAGTAAGAGGGAGCTGAACAAGTTAATTCTAGATGAGGCCATTCCTCCTCCTTCTACTGTTCTGGACTGGTCAACTCATCTTAAAGGGCTCTGACAAGATTCTTCTTGGAGGTGTTTTTTTTGGGAGGGATGCAGTAAGTTCTGTCCTGGCAACCAGACAGATTTTCATCAGATTCTTAGGGAGATCGCCAAAACAAAAAAAATTCCTTCCAGTAGCACCTTAAAGACCAACTAAGTTAGTTCTTGGTATGAACTTTCGTGTGCATGCACACTTCTTCAGATACACTACTGGAAGGAATTTTTTTTGTTTTGACTATGGCAGACCAATACGGCTACCTATCTGTTAGGGAGATCGCGGCTACGATGCATGTTTGAAACTGCCAGAATTTCCCACCTCCCTCTGCTTTGGGGCCAAATGCATCCAATTCATTTGGGGGTTCCTCGTATTATTAAACACCTACAAATCCCCTCCTGATTCTGTAACACGAGGCTGGGCTTACTTGCTGGAGCCATCTCTGCAGCTGTTGTTTCACCTACTCACATGGCTTGCCTTTCAGGGCCAACAGGGCGACTGTTGTCTAAGTGATGAGCAGACTTGGCCAAACCGGTGACCTCCAGATGTTTTGGACTACAGCTCCCATCAGCCCCTGCCAGGGCAGCATCTGGGGGGCTGCACGTTCCCCATCCCCGATGGCACTGCAGGGCCACCATGGTAACAACAGCAACAGCTGCTAACAAATGAGTTGTTTTCATATGCAATGACAGCAGCAAGAATATTAGGTAAAGGGACCCCTGACCATTAGGTCCAGTCGTGGCCGACTCTGTGGTTGCGGCGCTCATCTCGCTTTACTGGCCGAGGGAGCTGGCATGCAGCTTCCGGGTCATGTGGCCAGCAGGACTAAGCTGCTTCTGGCAAACCAGAGCAGTGCACGGAAATGCCGTTTACCTTCCTGCTGGAGCGGTACCTATTTATCTACTTGCACTTTGACGTGCTTTCAAACTGCTAGGTGGACAGGAGCAGGGAACGAGCAGCAGGAGATCACCCCATCGTGGGGATTCAAACCGCCAACCTTCTGTTCGACAAGTCCTAGGCTCTGTGGTTTAACCCACAGCGCCACCCGTGTCCCAACGGCAAGAATATTATTGGCACAAAAATGGAAGCGAGAAGAATTACCAACGAAAGAAGAATGGAGGGTGAAGTTGATGGACTATGCAGAATTAGACAAATTAACAGGAAGGATTCGAAACTGGCAGGATCAGAGATTCTTGGAAGACTGGAGCAAATGTATGAACTATTTGAAGAGTAATTGTAATGCACAGATTACGCTAGTAGGACTGCAAGAAGTTTTGTAAGGAGGATTATTGGAAATATTGCTAGAAAGACTATGAGGAGAATTATTAGTTAATGACAACAAAGAGTAATAGAGAAATTAAGAAACGCAGAATAAGTGGTAAAGAACGAAAAATCATCAGAGGTGTTGATGAAAGTCCAAAATATTGTATAAGATAAGAAGTTATGTTATATGACTGTTGGAAATAATATGGGGAAAAACCCAATAAAAATGTAGATATTTAAAAAAAAAAAAATGAGAAGGGAGGAACTCCCTTCTCTGCCAGACAGTGAAGGCTACAGTCCACTGGACTCCAGCAAAACTTTATCAGAAGAAAATAACAAATGCAGACAACTGCTGGAGATGTGGAAGTAAAAATGCGAACTTAGTACATATGATGATTAACTTTCCGATGATAAGATCATTTTGGTGCGAGGTGAGGATATATATAGCAAGAGTAATAAAAAGAAATTGTTATTTAGGGGAATTTAATTTAATTTAATTATAAATTATATACCAGAAACGTGGGAGATTACAAGGGGTCAAAAGAAATATGGATGTACTGTGCCATATTGGAAGCAAAAAAAATTGTTCTGATGAATTGGAAGAGCCGCAAAAAGATTCCATTGAGCACGTGGATTGATAATATGGACAGACTAGCTACATACGAACGAATTGCAAGTTGACGCAAATTAAGAGTGGATAAATATGAAGAAATCTGGAAGGAAGTACAGGGAGATATTTTTTTTCAAAAAGCAAAACAGTGAAGGCTACAAGGTCATCCTAGCTGCTCCCAGTGCAGGGAAGGGAATGGGAAATGGCTCCTTATCCTCTCGCCAAGGTCCCTGAAGCCTGAATTGGCTCTGTCCCCTGGGAAGGTTCACTCTGTGCCCTGGAGGTCAGAGGGCAGGGCTTGTCCCTTGTAGCCGGTCTTGCATCTTCAAGGCAGCACAAGCCGGAAGCTGGGGGGGGGGGCGGAGTGGGGGCCTTGACCCAAGAGAGGACCTATTGATGACACGATAAGCGTGGCCTGCCTGCGCCGTCAAAGGAGACGGACGCAGCAGAGACAAAGCAGCTCGAAGCAATTCGGCAGAGAGGTCGGAGGCAGCGCCAAGGCAGCCGCCGAAAAAGACCCGGCGGTATAGTCAGACTGGTGGCCCAGAAGGTCAGCTGTGCAGGCTGGCCAAGTGGAAGGTTTTCTGGGAAGAAGTGGCCTCAAACAAGTCTAATTGGGACAGCAGCGGCCGACCTTGTGACACCAAGAAAGATGGAGCGCTGAAATGCAAATAAAGGGTCTGTACAGGCATGCCCAAAAGGAAGTGGGAGAACTGAGCAGGGGAGCAGGGCAGCTCCCCCATGGAGGACGGTTGCAAAACTGGGGACTTTTCAGTTTAGAGAAAAGAGAAAATAACAGATGGTCTGATGGTCCCAGTGCGTTTCCGAGCACAGTTCAAAGTGTTGGTGCTGACCTTTAAAGCCTTTAAAGCCCTAAACGGACTTGGTCCAGTATACCTGAAGGAGCGTCTCCACCTCCATCGTTCAGCCTGGACACTGAGGTCCAGCACCTTCCCCAGTCACTCTGGGCAGCTTCCAACAAAATATCAAAATACAGCAATGCATCAAACATTAAAAGCTTCCCTAAACAGGGCTGCCTTCAGATGTCTTCTAAAAGTCTGGTAGTTGCTGTTCTCTTTGACATCTGATGGGAGGGCGTTCCACAGGGACCTCTGCCTGGTACCCTGTGACTTCGCTTCTCGCAGTGAGGGAACCGCCAGAAGGCCCTCGGCGCTGGACCTCAGTGTCTGGGCTGAACGATGGGGGTGGAGACGCTCCTTCAGAGTCCAGAAGCAATTCAGACTTGCAAGTCGGAGGCTGTGGAGCCTCCAGGAAAGCAGCCAGACCCGGATCTGCAAGACTTGTGTGTTAAGCATGCTGCTTCATGGAAGTGGGCAACTAGCAAACACCTTCTATGTAAACTGTCAGGAAAACTTTAGGTACTGCATGGCAGGGCAGAGTGTCAAACAAAGGCGTTCTCTCCCAAGCCCAGTATGTCCAGACTGCTGTGCCAGCAATGTCTATGCTGGCTTGGTCATGCCCACAGAATGGAAGATGGCAGGATCCCCAAGGAGGTGCCCTACAGGGAGCTGGTTTCAGGCACCAGGCCAGTTGGCAGACCAACTCTGCGTTGCAAATGTGGCATGAAGGCTGGCAATGCCAACCCAGCCGTAGGGAATCCCTCACAGATGACCGACAGTGCCTGGAGACAGACGGCCGGGTTGTGTATTCACAACGGGGACCAGAGGAGAAATGCGAGAAGAAACGCCCTGGGGCATCTGTAGCAGCGCAACCGGACGCCTTCATCTGCCCCAGCTGCAACAAAACATGTAAATAATAATAAAGTCTCTCCTGCATTTGGTCTCTACAACCACAGCAGGCGCTGTAACTCTCCAACGGTTTGACTTCACCCCCAAAAGTGTATTCCTCCATTGCCTCCCGAGACAGACGGATGCCAATCATGATTGAAGCTGGACCTTGAAGCTGTACCCCCGAGCCCGAGCAACTGAATGCCTCCATAGCACCTCACGGGTCCAAAGGCACACCCCAGACAATGGTCAGCAATGTCTAGGCAACATGATGACCATGTACATACGCAATAGACAATCTTTTATAGAATTCAGCAAATGTGATGTCCAACACGGAACAGTGGGCACTGTTCCACAGCATTTGATATTTTCATTTGCATACATTCATTTGAAATAAGATGGGTTTATGAAGCAATTCTGTATCCTCCCACCATGCTGATGAGGAATTCTATGGAACAATAGTCTACAGTATATCCGGAATCACTGTTCAGTGTTGGACATCATATTTCCTAAATACACAAAGTTTCAAAGCTTGTCTTTCATCATACAATGTCTGGTAAAAAGGTAAAGGGACCCCTGACCATTAGGTCCAGTCGTGGCCAACTCTGGGGTTGTGGCGCTCACCTCGCTTTATTGGCCGAGGGAGCCGGCGTACAGCTTCTGGGTCATGTGGCCAGCATGACTAAGCTGCTTCTGGCGAACCAGAGCAGCGCATGGAAACACCGTTTACCTTCCCACCAGAGTGGTACCTATTTATCTACTTGCACTTTGATGTGCTTTTGAACTGCTAGGTTGGCAGGAGGTGGGACAGAGCAACAGGAGCTTACCCCGTCACGGGGATTCGAACCGCCGACCTTCTGATCGGCAAGTCCTAGGCTCAGTGGTTTAACCCACAGTGCCACCCGCATCCCTACAAAGTCTGGAACCTCACTTCATTTAAAGATTTTCAGAGACTTTGAGACTAAATACAGTCATACCTCGGGTTGAAGTAGCTTCGGGATAAGTATTTTCGGGTTGCACGCTGCGGCGACCCGGAATTAACGGAGTGCGTTACTTCTGGGTTTCACCGCTCGTGCATGCACAGTCAAAATGACGTCACACACATGCGCAGAAGCGGCAAATCGCGACCCGTGCACGCGCAGACACGCGGACGCTTCTGGATGCGAACGGGGCTCCAGAACGGATCCCGTTCGCATCCAGAGGTACCACTGTATTTCATTTTGGACTTGTTATGGTTTGAAGGGCTTTTATAAAAGATTGTCTATTGAGCATGTACATGGTCATCATGTTGCCTAGAGTCATTGCTGACGTTCTCTTTGCAACACAGGGGTTTGTAAGGTAGGCAATGGGACAGGACTCTTGAGTTAGTGGCAAGGGGGCAGAGCCTAGGAGAGACTGCCTGGAGGCTCAGTCTGCTCTCACTGTGAGCTGCAGCTTGTAGCTCAAGCTGGACCTGCAATGTCTGTCCTGCCTTCTTGCCCTGCTTGCATCAGACTGGCCACTGTGCCCCAGGGGTAAACATGGTGCCCACTGGCATAATCAAGCTGGCGTCAACCCCTAATGGAGGAAGGGGGAGCCCTTGGCCCTCTGAGATGGGGGGAGGCTCTTGTCAGCCCCAAACAGCATGGCCAGTAGCCAAGGATGTTGGGAGTTGTAGTTTTGCAACATCTGGGGTGTCCAAAGGTTCCCCGGCTGCGCCCCAAAGGCAGCGCGGCGCTCCCAGTTTGCAGCTCCGAAGAGGCCGCCTTTTCCGCTAACCGATGCTCCGTTGACTGTGACAAACTGCAGGCTAGGAGATCAATGCTCCCGCCATAAAAGTCAGGGCACATGAAGGAAAAATTAGTGCTAATCGAAAGCACTATAGACACCAATTCCTCCCAGGAAACCGGGGCGAGAATTTAAAGCCGGCTGAAAAGAAACAAAACTCAGCAATCCAGAATGGATTTCCAAAAGGCACACAAAGGAATCCAGCCTCCACAACAGAGCGGAGGACAAAACAGAATCATTTAAAGAAACAATTGCGCTCCGAGAGGCGGTTAAGGCCGGCGTGCGAGGAAGTCGCAACCGGAGGGGGTGTTGGTGATATACAGTAGCCGAGACAGGCGGGCTCAGAGTGATTTAGGCAAAACTCCTCTGGAAGGTTCTCTGGTTTTTAATAGGCCGTCGGAGTAATTAAGCAAGTTTTGTGTCTGCAACAATGGCCAAGGAAACAGCTCCAGCCCTCAGCTTGCATGCTGACGATCCACCTAGATACTTTAGAGCAGCCTTTCTCAACCTGTGGGTCCCCAGATGTTGTTTAACTACAATTCCCATCACCCCTAGCTAGCAAGGCCAGAGTTCAGGGATGATGGGACTTGTAGTCCAACAACCTCTGGGGACCCACAGCTTGAGAACCGCTGCTCAAGAGCCACAGACGCACACAAGATTCTTTGTGTTGCTTGGCCAAGCAATCCCCTGAAGTGCCGAAGCGATGGGTGCTGTCAGGAGTGAGCCACCTTGCGGGTGCAAAGCCTTCTGAGAAGTTTTTCCTCCTGGCTCTCACCGCTTCTAAACGAGCCAAGGCTGGAACGCAGGAGGTCTCCTATCTTGGCCAGTGGTCTGGGCAACCCTCAGGCCCAGCGAGGTCAACTCCAGATCATCACCCTTCCTAGCCATATACTCAAGGGAACAAATGAGAGAGGAGCCCACAAAAATCCATTCTCTCCGCAGGACTGGACCCCAGGCTTAGTAAGAAAGAGGAACCCTCAAAAGTAGATGAGAATTTAATAGGTGTATGGGAAGAGGGGTTACTTTCAGCTTAAGGACAACATTTTTATTTTTCCTTCATTTCTATGGTAAATGAGGAAGGTGATAGTCTTCAAGGGCGGTCTGCAAACAGCCCCTTGTAGTAGTCTAGCCCAGCGTTGGCAACCCCCACCTCCCTTGTATGGTTAAGACTAGACTACTACAATGTAGAACAAAGTGCAAGTAGATAAATAGGTACCACTCCGGTGGGAAGGTAAACAGCATTTCCGTGCGCTGCTCTGGTTCGCCAGAAGCGGCTTAGTCATGCTGGCCACATGACCCAGAAGCTGTACGCCGGCTCCCTCGGCCAGTAAAGCGAGATGAGCGCCGCAATCCCAGAGTCGTCCGTGGCTGGACCTAACGGTCAGGGGTCCCTTTACCTTTACTACAACATACTGCATGTGGGGCTGCCACTGGAGACTTAATCCATTCCGGAAGTCCGTTCCAAAACCAAAGTGTTCCAAAACCAAGGTGCGCTTTCCCATAGGAAGTAATGCAAAATGGATCGATCCGTGCCAGACTTTTAAAAACAACCCCTAAAACAGCAATTTAACATGAATTTTACCATCTAACGAGACCAGTGATCCATAAAATGAAAGCAATAAACAATGTACTGTACTGCAGTCACACAATCAATCAATCAGTGGCTGAACTGGGTTCCAAACAGTCACAAAAACAAAACAAAAAAGTTGCAAAAACAGACAGACCTCAGCGTAATACTCAAAACGGAAGTGCGGCACTCAAAACAGAAGCATAACACTCAAAACGGAGCACGTTTGGCTTCTGAAAAAAGTCCGCAAACCGGAACACTTACATCTGGGTTTGCAGTGTTTGGGTTGTACCAAGGCGTTTGAGAACCAAGATACCAGTGTGTGTGTGTCTGTGTGTGTACACACACAGTGGTACCTCTGGATACGAACGGGATCCATTTCAGATCCCTGCGCACGCGCGGGTCGCAATTCGCCGCTTCCGCGCATGCAAATGACGTTATTTTGACCATCTGCGCATGCGTGAGCAGTGAAACCTGGAAGTAACACGTTCCGTTACTTCCGGGTCGCCGCAGAGTGCAACCCAAAAGCGCTCAACCTGAAGCAACTTCAACCTGAGACACACACACGGCCAACCAAATGCCTGTGAGAAACCCACAGGCAGGACTCGAACTCAAGACCCTCCCCCCCTGCAATTCTAGCCAATGGTATTCAGAAGCACTGCTGCCTCCGACCCTGGAGGGAGGGCAGAGCCACTGAGGCTAGCAGCTCTCCCTAGCCTTCTGCTCCTTCAGGAATTTGCCTAATCCACTTTTAAAGCCATATCTGCCTCTTGTGGCAGTGAGTTCCACCGCTCAACTAAGCGCTGCCTAAAGAAGGCCTTTCTTTTATCCTTCACGGATCTCCCAGCATTCGGCTTATTGGGTGTCCACAAGTTGTGCTATTGAGGCAGAAAAGGTTTGCACTCTCAGCACCTCCATGCGTAATTTTCTATCAATGTTCAATTGTTTTCTAACGAATTTTTTCCTGTGTCGTTAATTATTGTTATTTTATTCAGTAAGCAGCTCTGAGACTTGCCAGGGGAAAAGCTGGGGTATAAATAACTATAATCAACAACAACAAATGGACAGAAGATATGTATAATCTTGCAACACATGAACAAGCCGCGTACAAATGTAGACTCACCGTGGGCAAATTTAATGATAGTTGGAAATCATTTTCATAAACGCTGTATTCAGTTAAGTTTAGGAAAAGAACAATAACAACCTTAACAAGTTTATAAGGGTTTTTTTCCTTTTGGCTTTTCCCCCTTTTACATGGGTGCATCGTATCAATTGTCATTCTTTTCGCGTCTTATTTTAGGGAAGTTTTAAATATTTAATGCTGTATTGTTTTTAACACTCGATTGGGAGCCGCCCAGAGTGGCTGGGGAAACTCAGCCAGATGGGTGGGGTATAAATATATTATTATTATTATTATTATTATTATTATTATTATTATTATTACAAGGCAACCAGAACTGCACATGGCTTGCTGGTTTCCCAGGACTAGAAGGGCAAATGTCCTGAGCCAGCAGAGCTCTTTCTTATTTACTTACTTATTTCTGGTTTTTATTTATTTTCATGGGACAGAAAATAAATTTTGGGTAAACAACTAGTGCCTGACAACAAACCCTAACTCTCGGATTCTTTTCACCCATCTTTTTGGGCCTGCAAAACAGCTACATTGTGCTTACGACAATATTTTATTTTCTTGTTAAATTATGCTGTTTTAAATGTTTCATTTTATATTTGACTTCCCTTAGCAATTTTTAAAAAAAGTTTAAGATTTTTTTTTTGTTAACTTTGTCTTAAATGTGTATTCTGTAGCTGACCTCCTTTGTAATGTTTCATTTTGAAATCTTTAAGATAATATTTTGGTTTTCGGTTTATTACGTTGCTTTGATTGTATGCTCTACATTTGACTTTCTTCAGATTGATGTTTCCTTGATGTTTTAATAGTCTGTAAACTGCCTTGAGGTTTTTCTTAAAAATATAAAGCTGTATAGAAATAAAATAAATAACAATAATAATAAGCTGATCTGTGTTCTGGACGAATGTGAGCTGGAGACGCACCTCTCTTTCTCTCTCTCTTTCTCTCTCTCTTTCTCTCTCTCAGGCATCTGGCCTCTCTCGTCTCTCCACACCCTGGGGGACTGCACCACCCCAATTACGGCGCATAAAGGCAGGAATGATCCTGCACTCCAACCGGGCGCAATTACCCCCCTCTCCCGCCTGCCGGTTTTTTGTGGTTTTTTTTGCAGCCGTGGAACTTGAAGAAGCGAAAACAGGTGTGACCTCAAAGCTTTGGTATCTATTTTTCCACCATTTATTAACCTCTAACCTTTTATCTGGGGGGCGCCTGGAGATGCATAAACATGTTTCATCAAACCCGGGCCAAAGGTCACCTTTTAAGCGGAGACAATTGCAGAGCGGAATGGCAGAGGGTTTGGGGCGTGGAGGGTTTCAGGCCTTCATTAAATGCATTGATCAGCAGGCTCCCAAACCCCTTTGATAATGTCATCCCGGCCTTTAATGGGGGAAAGTTAGGGGGTGGCCTCCCTGGGGGGGTGGAGAGGGAGGCTTTCTCGCATGTTGCCACAAGCAGATGGGCTGGGGTGGGCTGGATTAACCATTCCACTCCTTCTGCTTCCAAAAGGAACAGGTGGGAACAGGAGCAGGGCTGCAGGACCAAATTCGGGTGCCGTTTCAACGACCAATTTTTCAATCCCATCAGAAGTATCTGTCTTCTTCTTCTTCTTCTTCTTCTTCTTCTTCTTCTTCTTCTTCTTCTTCTTCTTCTTCTTCCTCCTCCTCCTCCTCCTCCTCCTCTTCTTCCTCGGCGATCCCTCGTAGCTGAGTAAGACTGTCTTCCATGAACACAGTCTCAACAATGAGTCCATAAGGGACTGTGGAGGCCAATTCTGGATCCACACGTCCTTCCACAGTGGGGACATTGGTTTTCAGGTGGGAGTTGATCACGGTGTGGATTTGCCAAGCATGTCTTCCTCTTAGCACGTTTCTCCCTTGCATCCAGAGTTCGAGTGTCTTCAAAGCCCATGACACCTTTGGTCAAGGCTGTTCTCCAATTGGAGAGCTCCCAGGTCAGCGTTTCCCAATTGCTGGTGTTTATACTACAGTGGTACCTCGGGTTAAGAACTTAATTCGTTCTGGAGCTCCATTCTTAACCTGAAACTGTTCTTAACCTGAGGTACCACTTTAGCTAATGGGGACTCCCACTGCTGCCGCCGCGCGATTTCTGTTCTCATCCTGAAGCAAAGTTCTTAACCCGAGGTACTATTTCTGGGTTAGCGGAGTCTGTAACCTGAAGCGTCTGTAACCTGATGTACCACTGTACATTTTTTTAAGATTTGCCTTGAGAGAGTTTTTAAACCTCTTTTGGTTACCACCAGCATTACGCTTTCTATTTTTAAGTCTGGAGTAGAGTAGTTGCTTTAGAAGACGATAATCAGGCATCCGCACAACATGACCAGTCCAACAAAGTTGATGTTGTAGAATCATTGCTTCAACACTGGTGATCTTTGCTTCTTCCAGTACACTGGTATTAGTTTGCCTGTCTTCCCAAGTGATGTGTAAAAAAATTTGAAGACACAGTTGATGGAATCTTTTGAGGAGTTGGAGATGGTGTTTATAAGTGGTTCACAAGCATGCAATAAGGTTTGCTGTATCTGTACTAACCCCTCATCCACTGCATGTGATGCCACAAAGAATCTGAAAATCTGATTGCTTTTTTCTCTTTTAAAACCATTTCCTAGGCTTGGCAGTTGGGAGAAATATTATACAACGCAATATCATCTCATGATGCTCCTTTAACTTGTGCGATTTCAGTCGTAAGGGCTTGAGGGCCAGCTGGCTGAAATTCTGCAAGTTAAATGCTAGCGAGGCTCTTTCTGCGCTGAGTTTTCCTGGCGCGGAAAGCGCTTTTAAGCCGGATCAGGCAAGACTGGCTCTGAAAGCCTAGGGATGTTTGTGCAAAATCTCGCAGGAATTCATAGACAGCCCCTCAAAATGTCACGACAGCATCTCAGAAAAGAGAGCCTTGGACCCCAAACAAAGTTGTTGTTGTTGTTGTTGTTGTTGTTTAGTCATTTAGTCATGTCCGCCTCATTGTGACCCCCTGGACCAGAGCACACCAGGCCCTCCTGTCTTCCACTGCCTCCCACAGTTTGGTCAAACTCATGCTGGGAGCTTCGAGAACACTGTCCCACCATCTCGTCCTCTGTCGTCCCCTTCTCCTTGCACCCTCCATCTTTCCCAACATCAGGGTCTTTTCCAGGGAGTCTTCTCTTCTCATGAGGTGGCCAAAGTAGTGGAGCCTCAGCTTCAGGATGTGTCCTTCCAGTGAGCACTCAGGGCTGATTTCCTTCAGAATGGATAGGTTTGATCTTTTTGCAGTCCATGGGACTCTCAAGAGTCTCCTCCAGCACCAGAATTCAAAAGCATCAATTTTTCAGCAATCAGCCTTCTTTATGGTCCAGCTGGACCAAGCAAGGTAGGGAGCTTAAAACTCTTTACATGGCTCTCATATCTCCTCTCAATCTCCTGTTTCCCAGGCTAAACATTCCCAGCTTCTTCCTCAACCATTCCTTATACATCTTGATTTCCATAGGGTCACGTTGCTAAACCTCAGCTGCTACACAGCAAAATCCTGAGGCTCCGCAGTTAGCTCTCGCAAGACCCTAGATATGAGTTACATTGCCAATATTTATTCATTTCACAGAATCAGAGTTGGAAGGGACTACCAACAAAAGAGGGGGACGTGGGTGGCGCTGTGGATTAAACCGCAGAGCCTAGGACTTGCCGATCACAAGGTTGGCGGTTCGAATCCCCACGACGGAGTGAGCTCCTGTTGCTCGGTCCCTGCTCCTGCCAACCTAGCAGTTCGAAAGCACATCAAAGTGCAAGTAGATAAATAGGTACCGCTCTGGCGGGAAGGTAAACGGCATTTCGGTGCGCTGCTCTGGTTCGCCAGAAGCTGCTTAGTCCTGCTGGCCACATGACCCAGAAGCTGTACGCCGGCTCCCTCGGCCAGTAAAGCAAGATGAGCGCCGCAACCCCAGAGTCGGCCACGACTGGACCTAATGGTCAGGGGTCCCTTTACCAACAAAAGAGGAAATGATGGAAATTCCAAAACGAAGCACAGAAACCTTGCGACATATAATTATTCAACCAGGGATTTGCAGGTAGCAGTCGTGACACAAACCAATTTACTCGGACTTCGGCCCCTTTGATTTCAATGCAGCTTTCTCCCGTGTAAGTGTCCCTAGACCTGAGGCCTGCCTTTCTCGCTCTGGACTTCTCGGGAGTTGTCAGGGATGAATGAAGACGTGTCAGAGCAGCCTGCCAAGACCACACAGAAGCTCCTTGTGATGCAACGGGGAGAGAGGAATGCCCCATCTTGGCAGGATTACCAGAGGAATAACGCTGAAGCGTGAGCCAACAGAGCTGGAAATTGTCCAGGAGGCAGCAGCACAAAAGCTGACACAGATTTCGGTGCCGGAAGGTTCAAGGCATGAAGGCCAAGGTCCTTGGACAGACAGGCAAGATTAGACGGGGACTGTTTGCTGTGGAGAGGAGACTGATAAGGCGGGATGTGACCGGGGTCTATAAAATAATGAGAAATAGCAGATTGCAGACCTCCTAACCTCCCTCAGGCATGCTGCCAATGAGAATCAAAGGTCTCGGCTTGCAAATTGGACGTCTGTTCTAATCAGGGCACAAGTGGCCTGTGGGACTCCCCGCCACAAGAGCCCTGCAGGTGGATCAGGCCAAGGCCCGCCTAAGCCCAGCACCCTAATCTCACATTGGCCAACCAGGTTTCCCCAAGGGAAACCCACCAAGCAGGACGCGAGCCCAACAGCAACTCTCTCCTGTTGTGACTCAGACGAAAACATCTGGAAGGCTCTTCTGGGATATTCCAAAGTCTCTCAAAGAGACCGCTTTAACTGATATTCCCCACCAAAGAAATTCTGTGATATGCAGAATCTCCAACCTTAGCTCCTCTCCCAGGAGCAGAATTCCCAGAATCCCCTGGGAAGAGGGAATGGTCAAGCTGGTTTAGGATCCGTAGTGCGGACATGTCGAAAGGGATTAAAACCCCCACCTCTTCTCTTCCCAGCCCCGCTCAAAAGCAAAGGGAGAATGTGATCTCACAAGACATCCCCTCCAGCCACTGAACCACGAGCATGAAAACAAGTACAGGTCTGGAATTAATTCTGGGGCTCTCGCCCAGAGCATTTTTCTAAAAGAAATGTTTTGGGGTACTCTCATTTTCCTACTCATACTGAAATACTGCCCCTCAATGAGGCCAAACTTAAGATTTAGTTTAGTGGTCTGCGTACCCCCAGAAAAAAGAACTGACTGCTCTTACCCCAGATTAATTATTTGCATAAAGCATTTACTGTCTATATCATAAAGAGACTCTGAGTATGTTGTCTGTGGTCCACTGGATATGTTAATGTTCCAGCTAACTTGAACATTAACCGGATCCTTAATCACCGGAGGCAAGTGCAATTGTCATAGCTTGTGGGGGAAGCACAGAAACACAGCGATGTAGAGTCGGAAGGGACCCCCAGAGATCATCTAGTCCAACCCCCTGCAATGCAGGAATCTCAGCTCAAGGCTCCCTGACAGATGGCCCAAGCTACCTTGGGGAGCAAAGCCCTTCGCTTCTGCATAGAAGGAATCTACCCAGGGGAGACTTTCGCAGGTATGAGGAAACCATGTTTTATTGGCTCCCATTCCTTCCTCCAGTTTAGTAGCTCACAAGTCAAAAGTAATCGATGAATTAGCAATTGCGGAGTGGGGGTGGGACAATCATTCAAACAGCAAAGTGCAACTCAGCTGCAAATTGGGATTTTGCAAAAAAAAAAAAAAAAAAAAAAGCATTTGCCATTCTGAGGATCCCGCACCTTAGATTTTTGGTTCCCGTTTCTCCGCAACAAATATCCAGAACTTTGCACTTTGCTCAGATGGAATGTGCACCAACCCCCCCCCCCCCGGCCGACAGAGCAATTGTGCAACCCCACCATTCCCTTTCCTTGATAGCAACCTCCCAGCAAAAAAGCCCCCTTTTTTTAATCATGTTTGTATTGATATAATTAGTAACTCATTTAACACCATCGATAGAGCTATATTCCTCTATAAACAGAAGAATTAAACTGTCAAGCCTTGGAATCGATACGCCGGCTGAGAAGAGGTCTTGGCTGCCCTCCCTCCCCAAACCAGAGGGCACGGGGGGGGGGCGAGATGGGATGGGGGGGGGTCGTGCGCCAACACAGCACTCTTTCCTGCATCATCACAAACAAATAGCAGCTGGGGGAGGGGGCAACATTTATAGACAGGAGAAAGGACACAGAAGAGAAAGGATTATTCACTTCCTATCCAGCCCCCTGATCTGATTCTCCCCCCCCCCCCACATACACCCAAAGAGATGTTTTGAACTAAACCAGAAAAAGGCCACAGGTTTTCCACTGTCTCCTTGACTTTGGCCTCAGAAGCACATGCTATTCTCCCCTCCACAATACAGTGGTACCTCAAGTTACAGGCACTTCAGGTTACAGACTCCGCTAACCCAGAAATAGTACCTCAGGTTAAGAACTTTGCTTCAGGATGAGAACAGAAATCACACAGCAGGAGGCCCCACTAGCTAAAGTGCTGCTTCAGGTTAAGAACAGTTTCAGGTTAAGAACAGACCTCCAGAACGAATTAAGTTCTTAACCCGAGGTACCACTGTACCAACTTCAAAATACAGTCATACCTCGGGTTACAGCTGCTTCAGGTTAAGTTTTTTTTTGGGTAAGGACCGCTGAAACCCGGAAGTACCGGAACGGGTTACTTCTGGGTTTCGGCGGTCGTGCATGCGCAGAAGCGCTAAATCGCGCTTTGCGCATGTGTAGAAGCACCGAATCACAACCCGAGCGTGCACAGATGTGCAGACGCAGGTTGCGAACGCTGCGGGTTGCGGACGTGCATCCTGCACGGATCACATTTGCAACCTGAGCGTCCATGTAAATGGTTTGGCAGGAGGGCCATGGAATCGTAGAACTGCTGAGTCGTAAGGGGTCCCCAAAGGTCCTCTAGACCAACCCCCTGCCATGCAGGAAGCACAGTGAAAGCATCCCTGACAAGTGGCCACTCAGCCTCAAAATCACCGACAAAGGAGAGCCTTCTGAGGGTGTCCTCTGCTCCACTGTCGAAGCATCAGAAAGCTAAGTTGAAATCTTATTTCTTGCCATTTGAGTCCATTGGTTTGGATCCTGCCCTCTGGAGCTGCAGAAAACCAGCCTGGGCCATCATCCATGAGACAGCCCTTCAGATATTTGAAGACCACCCTCCTATCACCTCTGAGACTGGTGTAAGTAGAATTATGAAGTGTCCTAAGTCTCCAAGGGACGCAGGTGGCACTGTGGTCTAAACCACAGAGCCTAGGGCTTGCTGATCAGAAGGTTGGTGGTTCGAATCCCCGCGACAGGGTGAGCTCCCGTTGCTCAGTCCCTGCTCCTGCCAACCTAGCAGTTCGAAAGCACGTCAAAGTGCAAGTAGATAAATAGGTACTTCTCTGGCGGGAAGGTAAACGGCGTTTCCGTGCGCTGCTCTGGTTCACCAGAAGCGGCTTAGTCATGCTGGCCACATGACCTGGAAGCTGTATGCCGGCTCTCTCAGCCAGTAAAGCAAGATGAGCGCTGCAACCCCAGAGTCGTCCACAGTCAGAGGTCCCTTTACCCTTTACGAAGTCTCCAAAACATTTTAAATTCAGCACCTGATCCTATTAATTCCTGATTCATTGTTCTAAAATGCACCAACCTCGGGTTAAGAACTTACTGTAATTTGTTCTGTGGCAGTAAAAAAAAAAAAAAGAAGAACTTAATTCGTTCTGGAGGTCTGTTCTTAACCTGAAACTGTTCTTAACCTGAGGTACCACTTTAGCTAATGCAGCCTGCCACCGGTGCATGATTTCTGTTCTCATCCTGAAGCAAAGTTTTTAACCTGAGGTACTATTTGTGGGTTAGCAGAGTCTGTAACCTGAAGCGTCTGTAACCTGAAGTGTTTGTAACCCGAGGTACCAGTGTATTATTATTATTATTATTATTAATAATAATAATAATAAGCATGTGAAGAGGAATTCTGTGTTATCCAAAACCTTGCTTCCCATGGCAAAGAGTTCTCCTCTGCCTCGCTCAGGGCTTGCTTTTCTCTCCTGAAGTGCCCCTCTTGTTATAGCCCAACAAACACCCCACCCCACTTATTGTCATGGAGATGTTATTGGTCAGGTCTGTGGCTAACTGGGGCTTAGCCTGAGGGGGTGGGGGCAAAGGTCACCCTGTTGGCGGTGTTTGTTAAAGGCCCGGTATGAAGACTCGTTCGGCAGCTTTCTCTCTTCCAATTACTTCTTAGAGAAAAATAATATTGACTCTGGCTCACTTGATGTGCTAGAAAAGCAAATGGGTCGAGCCCCTTCCCTTCACACCTCCTGCCCCGCAAGGCTCTGCTGCGCACTTCACGGGAAGCAGCGCCCTGTCCGCACTATCGAGCCAAACTTGACCACTGCTAGCCCACATTAAGAAAAACCACATAGGCTTTTTTCCCTTTCCTGCAAAAGTTGTCAACTGCTCCACAACCAAGTTCCTCCTTCCTTGAAGGTTTTAAAGCATGGGTAGGCAAACTAAGGCCCAGGGGCCGGATCCGGCCCAATCGCCTTCTAAATCCAGCCCGCGGATGGCCCAGGCATCAGCGTGTTTTTACATGAGTAGAATGTGCCCTTTTATTTAAAATGCATCTCGCTGAGTTATTTGTGGGGCATTGGAATTTGATCATTATTTTTTTCAAAATATAGTCCGGCTCCCCACAAGGTCTGAGGGACAGTGGACCAGCCCCCTGCTGAAAAAGTTTGCTGACCCCTGTTTTAAAGGATGGGTGGCCATCTGTCAGGGATGCTTTCGCTGAGATTCTTGCATTGCAGAGGGTTGGGCTAGATGACCCTTAGGGTCCCTTCCAACTTTACGTTTCTATGATTGTACAGTGGTACCTTGGTTCTTGAACTTTGACTCCCGAAACTGTTCGAAAATCACCAATTGGTTGCAGGAGCTTCCTGCACTCAACCGGAAGATTCGCCGGACGTTCGGCTTCTGAAAAACGTTCACAATCCGGAACACTCACTTCCGGGTTTGCGGCGTTTGGGAGCCGATTTGTTCGACAACTAAGCCATTCCGGAACCAGGGTTCCACTGTACAGTTCTATGGAGCTTACCTCTCAGCACCCAGGACACAGCCAACACCACAATTAACGATGCTGTATTTATAGACGCTGCTATTTCAAAACTCCTTTGGCTGGGCATGTTGCTAGACCTCATGAGGTCGCACAGCTGCATCCCATCTTGCGCCCTGGAAGCCCTCATCCAGGTCCATTAAGGTGGGTGAGTTAAAGGCTCTAGCCAGAGAGAAAGGTACTTTGCACTTGCCCTGCAGTTTGATTCACAGCAGCCTCTCCCAACCCGGCGCCCTCCAGATCGTTTGGCCTAAAACTCTCATCAGACAACACAGTTGTTGCAACAAAAGGCTCACGTGGGTTATACAGTCCAAAACATCTGGAGGGCACCATGTTAGGGAAAGCTGGGTCAGAATGGAGGCTCCTTGGGGCAGTGACCTGTCCTTTTATTACGATTATTATTATTATTATTATTATTATTATTATTATTATTATTACTACTACTCCCCCATAGCTAGATAGCTCCGATGGTTAGCACATGGTGCTGATAACACCAAGGTTGCAGGTTCAATCCCCGTATGGAACAGCTGCATATTCCTGCATCGCAGGGGGGTTGGACTAGATGATCTCAGGCTCCCTTCCAACTCTATGATTCTATGAGATGCTTTCAAGAAATCTATGCTTGATTATAAGCATACAAAAAACAAAAAACCTCCAAGTGGTTTATGGCAAAGATAAAACAATAAATTTATCAATAAGGAGAATCGACAGCAATAACTTAATACTTTCGAAAAGTTAAAGGTAAAGGTAAAGGTACCCCTGCCCGTATGGGCCAGTCTTGACAGACTCTAGGGTTGTGCGCCCATCTCACTCAAGAGGCCGGGAGCCAGCGCTGTCCGGAGACACTTCCAGGTCACGTGGCCAGCGTGACATCGCTGCTCTGGCGAGCCAGAGCCGCACACGGAAACGCCGTTTACCTTCCCACTTGTAAGCGGTCCCTATTTATCTACTTGCACCCGGGGGTGCTTTCGAACTGCTAGGTTGGCAGGCGCTGGGACCGAACGACGGGAGCGCACCCTGCCGCAGGGATTCGAACCGCCGACCTTTCGATCGGCAAGCCCTAGGCGCTGAGGTTTTTACCCACAGCGCCACCCATGTCCCTTTCGAAAAGTTAGAATAATACAAACTCAAAGTAGATTAAAATTCACATCAACTTCCTGAACACCTTGGCAGGCTTCGTCTAAGCAAAAAAAATGATTTTCGCAGGGACCGAAAAGAGTACAGAGAAGGTCAATCGGCAGGGAGTTCCAAAGTGTAGCTGCTGCCACACTAAAATATTGAGTTATTAAAATGCAGGTATGATATGGTGTGGTACCTATAACAGTGTCAGGTCTGCCAATCGAAGCAGCTGAGTGGGCCCACGGGGGGGGGGGGGCTGCCAGAGGCATTTAGGCACCTGAGGTGACCCACAAAACAGTGCCCCCCAAGCCAGGAAAGAAGTGGGTGAAGATCTACATTAAGAATATGGGGGGACGGGGACGACTCAAATCTACCTGATCCAACAGTCGAATCAAAAGCTGCTGGGGGTGGGAAGGCCTTCTCTGAATCACACCGAGGAGGCGCAAAGCCCAGGGGACCCCAAAGAACAGCCCCACCATTTCATCCCTTGGGTAAGAGGAGAGCAGCAGCGCCTCCCATTTGCAGAGTCGGCACTGGGGGTGGGGGCCAGTCTTGGATTTACATAGAAGCTAAACAAGCTACAGCTTAGGGCCCACTCTCTTGGGGGCCCCCAAAAAAATTAAAGGGGGGAAAAACTGGATGTACATTTCCAAAATATAAGATTAAAAAAATGAAATAAAACCTACATACAGCAACAGTGTTTTGTGTTGTGTAAGCTCCTATGGTGTAAGTCGTGGGCCCCGCCTGCTCCCTAAAATATCCCTGGTTTGCTCCTTTCTATATATAGGGTGCCTACATTCTGCATGGACTGGTTGCAGGGCAACATGTGGAAATGGCTGAAGATACCTATTAGGTCCATATAGCATATACAGTGGTACCTGGGGTTAAGTACTTAATTCGTTCCGGAGGTCTGTTCTTAACCTGAAACTGTTCTTAACCTGAAGCACCACTTTAGCTAATGGGGTCTCCCGCTGCTGCCGTGCTGTCAGAGCACGATTTCTGTTCTCATCCTGAAGCAAAGTTCTTAACCCGAGGTACTATTTCTGGGTTACTGGAGTCTGTAACCTGAAGCGCCTGTAACATGAGGTACCACTGCACAGGGTGCCTACATTCTGCATGGACTGGTTGCAGGGCAACGTGTGCAAATGGCTTGAGATCCCTATTAGGTCCATAAATTACCATAGAGCATATACTCAACACAAAAAACAGCGACAATTTGTTGTTGACAAAGAACAGCTGGACATATAAAGGGCCCCATTACCTTCAGGAGCTGAGGGCCTCATCAAACCTACCATATTTTTCGCCCTATAGGACGCACCGGCCCATAGGACGCACCTAGATTTGGGGGGGGGGGGGAATAAAGGAAAAAATGTTTATCCCCCCCCCCAGGCGCAGGGCTGGGGTGGGGGAAGCCCGAGCTTCCCCAGAACGGACTCCGGAGGCTTCGCGCCGGGCTCCCTAGGGCTGTGCAGAGCTTTCTGAAGCCTGGAGAGCGAGAGAGGTTGGTGTGCACCGCCCCTTCTCGCTCTCCAGGCTTAAGCGAAAGCCTGTATTCGCCCCATAGGACGCACACACATTTCCCCTTCATTTTTGGAGGGGGGAAAGTGCGTCCTATAGGGTGACAAATACGGTAAATCCGGGCCTGTTCGGGGCGCGCCCAAGAAGGCAGCAGATCAGGCTGGCAAGCAATGTATTCCTTGCAGGCCAAGATCCGCAACCCTTGCAGATCTTGCCACCTGAAGCGGCTGCCCCATCTTGCCTCATGGGCGGGTCGGTGCTGAGCTTTGCTCCCTGAAGCGCCATCTGTGTGGGATTGGTCTGCAACCTCCTTCCTCCTGACCCCATGTGCTTGTGAAGGCACCCTACAAACAATCTCACACACACACACACACACACACACACACACACACACCTGCTTCATGCCCAGCTAGCGAGGATGCAGCCCCCCCTGCCTGACCTTTGCTGGGGGGGGCAGGGGCTCTGGTCTCGAAGCCGAGTGCCAAAATCCAAATCTCCCCCAATTACCATTTAATGGCCAAAGGGCCAGATGGAGCCGTTAATAAGTTAATGTTTATGAAACAGCTTGATTTTTATTAACACTCGTGGAATTGAAGTTTATACAAAGGTGGGGAGAGCTCAGCTCTTTGCAGAGGGGGGGGGGCGGGTAGCTGCCTGGCTCACTAGCATGACCCACCCAGGGAGTCGCACAACACCCAGGCAAACACATTTTTCTAGCCTGGCCATGAAAGAGAGCGGCTGACTGCAGAGGTGCTATTCCAGGTTCATTCAGGATCCTGGGGTGCACGTCTAGGATCACGCAGTGCAAGCCTCAGCGGAGAGTGCAAAATGTTTTGCTTGGGATTCCTTGCACCCACAAAGAACATCTGTTGAAACCTGGCAGCGCTTGAAATTACCGTATTTTTCGCCCCATAGGACGCACCGGCCCACAGGACGCATCAAGTTATTTTGGGGGGAAATAAAGAAAAAAAATTGATTTCCCCCCCAGGCGCTTGTGGGGCCGGCAGCGGGGAGAAGCGCTCTTCTCCCTGCCGCCCGCCTTGAGATCAGGTCCGGGGACAGCAGGAAGACGCGCTGCGCCTCCCAGCTGTCCCCGGAGCTTGCGGTGCAGGCAGCGGGGAGAAGCGCTCTTCTCCCCGCCACCCGCCTTCAGATCAGGTCCGGGTACAGCAGGAAGACGCGCTGTGTCTCCCCACTGTCCCTGGAGCTTGCGGGGCTGGCGGCGGGGTCTCCCTGCCGTCAGCCTCCAAACCACTTCGGGAGACAGCGGGATGGCGGCGTTCCGCCTCCCTCTGTCCCCCGACCTTGTGGGGCTGGCGCTGGGGCTCTCCTGAAGCCTGCATTCGCCCCATAGGACACACACACATTTCCCCTTCATTTTTGGAGAGGGAAAAGTGCGTCCTATAGGGCGAAAAATACGGTAGCAATATCAAAAGCAACACCGTGGCCAGAAACAATTACAATGTGAAAAACTTTATGGAATAATTCAAAACATCAAAACTAACAAACTGAAGTCTCTGAAAGTCCTTAAATGAATCCCGGTGCCAGACTTTCCCCGGCAGAGAGCAAGCTGTGAAGCTTTGTATAATCAGCAAATGTCCAATTCTGATGTCCAACTCTGAACTCTGCTGAACAGTGTTTCCAGATAATAACTACTGTTTCGTTGAATTCTTCATCAGCCAATTAGTTCAACACTACTCATAAGTAGAAAGATATGTAATTTCTTCCTTAACTGAAAATAAAATATTCAAACGATGACTTGCACATGCATAACAACAACTTCAAATAGCGTAGAAATTATAAACCGTACTGTAACATATATTTTGCAACACAGGGGTTTGTTTGTTTACTCAGCGTTTGAAATTAACCAGGCGCATTTTGCACCTGGGTGTTGAAGCTCAACGTCAAAAAAACGAAGATCATGGCCACTGGTCCCATCACCTCCTGGCAAATAGAAGGGGAAGAAATGGAGGCAGTGAGAGATTTTACTTTCTTGGGCTCCATGATCACTGCAGATGGTGACAGCAGTCACAAAATTAAAAGACGACTGCTTCTTGGGAGAAAAGCAATGACAAACCTAGACAGCATCTTAAAAAGCAGAGACATCACCTTGCCAACAAAGGTCCGTATAGTTAAAGCTATTGTTTTCCCAGTAGTGATTATGGAAGTGAGAGCTGGACCATAAAGAAGGCTGATCGCTGAAGAATGGATGCTTTTGAATTATGGTGCTGGAGGACACTCCTGAGAGTCCCATGGACTGCAAGAAGATCAAACCTATCCATTCTGAAGGAAATCAGCCTTGAGTGCGCACTGGAAGAACAGATCGTGAAGCTGAGGCTCCAGTACTTTGGCCAGCTCATGAGAAGAGAAGACTCCCTGGAAAAGACCCTGATGCTGGGAAAGATGGAGGGCACAAGGAGAAGGGGACGACAGAGGACGAGATGGTTGGACAGTGTTCTCGGAGCTACAAACATGAGTTTGACCAAACTGCGGGAGGCAGTGGAAGACAGGAGGGCCTGGCGTGCTCTGGTCCAGGGGGTCACGAAGAGGCGGACACGACTAAACGGCTAAACAACAAACCAACAAGAGCCTGGCACCCAGCTTTTTCTCTCCCCAAAATTGTTTACCCTTACTGACTTCTGCACGGGTGTGGTTGTCAGTTCTGTTCCTACCTCTATGTAGGAACAGATAGTCGCTAACCAATGCCTAAGCAACCACTCACTTACTGTAATTCAATAAAGTTGTGGTCAAAACTTTATGCCAAAAACCAACACAAAAATGATGTGTGAAAGTGTTTTTATTCAGGGGTGTCTTAGGGGTCCTCGACACGCAATACTGAATTTACAAAAAAGGGGTTTGAAAACCTCAATGGCAAGTTTTAGACAAAGCGCAACTTGGAGAAAGCAAAGCACAGTCATAAAGGATGAACACGGCTCTGGCTACGAGCGCTGAAACATCAACTTACTGGCATGGCCAAAAAGAGAGGGGGAAGTCTGGGGGCTGCCAATCCCTTCCCTTTGGGGAGACCTTTCTCCCACAAATGCACCTCGCACACACGCCCCACCAATTCTCGCCCCACTGCCATTCCCTCCCAGCCCCCCTTGCCTTTTCCCAAACTGAAGGTGACCTCTCCCCCTCCGGCATCCAAACAGAACCTTTAATCTGCGATTAATATTTAACATCATTTTATAGGGCTGCCCGTTTAATAAGCGCTGATAATGCAGCCCATCAGGCAGGTCATTAAACCGGAGGGGGGAGAGAGAGAGAGAACGAGGGCCTCCACTTACAAACATTAACCCAGCTTTGGGAAAAGATGTGGGGTGGAAGTCTGACCTTGGAATCAACCTCCTCCCTCAAGCTCCCTTTGCCCCCAACAATCTGGGGGGGTGGGGAAACAGGGGGAGCGATCCATAAACTCAAGCCCAGGTCTGCAGATATTTACTTGGTGGCTCAGAAGCCTTTGGGGAAACTCAGAGCAAGGATTTCAAAGGAGCTTTTTGCTGGGATCTTGGAGATCTTTGGGCAAAACCGGGTGCTGCTTTCACATGCATCAATGTCTCTTTCTCTTGTGGGTGCATTAACTTTAATTTTAATTAAATTTAATCACAGGGTTGTGAGTTCGAGCCCTACCTGGGGCCAAAGTTCCCTGCATCACAGGGGGTGGACTAGAGGACCCTTGGGGTCCCTTGTGGGTGTTTATTGGGTTGTTTACGTTTTTGTTTTTATAATGTACTTTGTGGTTTCATGTTGTGATTTTATGCTGCTGTTGGCTTATTTATTCATTTTGCAGTTTTCTGTTTACACATCATGAGTTGTTGTTTTTACTCATGCATTGCTTTTCTACAGACTTCCCAACCTATTACTCGGTGACATTCTCAATAAGCTTTGTTTTGCTGCACATCCATTAAGCTCCTCACGGGGTCCCTGCCATGGGAGGATATTCACCCAGTGCTTTACCAGTTGCACTGGTTCCTGGTGGAGTATAGGGTCAGGTTTAAGGTGCTGGTCTTGACCTTACATCCTTCACATATCAATGACTTCCCTTCTTCTCTTTCCATGGTTCATTTTACATATCTTAAATCCCTGCATATTTTACAAACACTATACCATTCAGTATTCCATTATTGCATCCATCAAAACTAATTTACACTGGTGAATTTATCTGAATGCTGCCAGCGTTTTCAGCTGTACACAATTATTTCCCACATATTCAATAAATGTTTTCCAATCTTCTCTAAACGTACGTTCTTCTTGTTCTCTCATTCTATATGTTAAGTCTGCAAGTTGTGCATATTCTGTCAACTCAAGTTGCCATTCTTGTTTGGTCGGGACCTCACTCGTTTTCTATTTGGGGGCTAACAAAACACAGGCTGCAGTTGTTGCATACTTAAATAACCTTTTCTGAGGTATTCCACCGCATTTCTTCCTCCTCAATTCCTTCGTTATTATTGACTGTTGCTCAGAGTATAACCCCCTACTTGTAAATTGGTGATTTTGTGTTAAAACCGCCTGAGTCCTGCAGGTTCCGGGTCAGTATACAAATTAAATAAATAAAAACATACATACATACATACATACATACATACATACATACATACATACATACTGTATTCTCCCGTCTATAAGAAGCCCCCATGTATAAGACGCCCCCTATTTTGGGGGATTCAGATTTAAGAAAATGGGGGGAGATGTATCTGTGTATAAGACTCCCCCTAATTTTTGACATTATTTTTTTTGGGGGGGGGGGTCTAGTCTTACACATGAAAAAATGCGGTACATACATACCGCATAGAATCTACAATTCTATCATTCCATGACCACGGAAGCAGAGCAGAGCCATTGTGGTTAGCAGCCCTCTCCCTCTATGAATTTGACTAATCCTCTTTTAAAGTCATCTGGCAAGTGGCCGTGGGACGCGGGTGGCGCTGTGGGTTAAACCACAGAGCCTGGCGCTTGCCGATCGGAAGGTCGGCGGTTCAAATCCCCGCGACGGGGTGAGCTCCCGTTGCTCAGTCCCTGCTCCTGCCAACCTAGCAGTTCGAAAGCACGTCAAAGTGCAAGTAGATAAATAGGTACCACTCTGGTGGGAAGGTAAACGGTGTTTCCGTGCGCTGCTCTGGTTAGTCATGCTGGCCACGTGACCTGGAAGCTGTACACCGGCTCCCTCGGCCAATAAAGCGAGATGAGTGTCGCAACCCCAGAGTTGGTCATGACTGGACCTAATGCTCAGGGGTCCCTTTACCTTTACCTTTAGGCCAGTGGCAGGGAGTTCCACATGTGCTTCAGGAAGAAGACCTTCCATTGGTCTCTCCTGAACCGCCCCCATCATTCAGATTCCCTGGGTGTCCCCACTGAGTTCTAGCATTATGAGAGATGGAGGAAAAACCTTTCCCCCAATCCAGGCCATGGATCATTCTTTTAAGTTTCTGCCGTCCCGCCGCTCACTTGCCTTTTCTCTAAACTACAGCCTCGCTTGGCCCTTTGCTCAAACTCGCCATCCCAGGAGAAATCCCTTGCAAAGGGAGTCTGCTCTGGGCTGCTGTCTCCCCCCGCCCTTCCGCAAAACACAAGAGCCCGGCTCCTGCTATTAGCTCAGCCCAGAGTCGACAGGAAGTCAATGAAGGGATTTGTCCAAGTTAACCTCCTTGACCTCCTCTCGCTCCTCCCTGCCCAGCCTGGCCTGGCCTCCCTGCTGCGGGTTTCCTTCGGGGCTTTTTCTCTTTCTTTCTTTTTAAAAAGACATTTTCTTGTGGCTGCAAAGGGATAGATAAAACCCTGTCGTTACGGAACACGAATGTTCGATGCAAAAGCTGAACGAACGTACAGACAGAAACCTCCAATGTGTATCATTGCATGATTGGAGAAAGCACTTCCCACACCCAAAAAAGTTTATGATGTGCACATACACTCTTTCTGCCTCAGATTTAGTAGGTTTTGCAGGTTTCGGGTGCAGTTAGAAACTGGGATAGAAAAGCTAGGAGCCAAATGGCTTCTGGGCTGTGGGCGCCAAAACAGAATGTCTGGTCACCTTTCAGAGGGTGGGTCGGAAACACTTTTTATTTATTACAGTGGTACCTCAGGTTAAGTACTTAATTCGTTCCGGAGGTCCATTCTTAACCTGAAACTGTTCTTAACCTGAAGCACCACTTTAGCTAATGGGGCCTCCTGCCACTGCTGCCGCGCCACTGGAGCACGATTTCTGTTCTCATCCTGAAGCAAAGTTCTTAACCTGAAGCACTATTTCTGGGTTAGCGGAGTCTGACACCTGAAGCGTATGTAACCTGAAGTGTATGTAACCAGAGGTACCACTGTACAGCCCATGCGTGCATGTTTCGTTTTATGTATTTACTTGTACAGTGGTACCTCTGTAACCCTTTCCAGTACTTCCGCGGGACGTGACCTGAAAGAACGTAACATGAAGCAAACGTAACATGAGGTATGACTGTACAATAAAAATATTGGTACCATAGTTCAGTATTCAAAACACTCTACTTTTTATTGTTAAACTCTTTAACATATTGTCTGTCCTTAACGTATACGTCGAGGCTTCAAAGTACATACATTTCAGTAATCCTTGAGTGTCAGCCAAGTGCAAAAAAAATAGCACCCAGACTTTTTAAGTGCTCACAAATGGAGAATCTTTAGGTGCAAAATGCGCCTTGCACCCTGCTAATTTCGATCCCTGTTCGGAAGCAATGCAAAAACCTGTCGATGTTACTAGACTGGAGGTGAATGATGGGGAGATGAAAGGCGTGTGGGACGTGGGAGATCAGGGTTTTTGGACCTCCAGATCAGACCTGAAATTTCCAGGATATATATATTCTTAAGAAGACTGTGCATGCCTGGCAGAAGCTGACTGCAAATTATAGCAAATTAAAGCCAATCCAGTCTCTGTGTGTTTAAGCGAGTGGAGGGGATTGGGAGTGACTAGCCCAGGCATAGGCAAACTCGGCCCTCCAGATGTTTTGGGACTACAACTCCCATGATCCCTAGCAAACAGGACCAGTGGTCAGGGATGATGGGAACTGTAGTCCCAAAACATCTGGAGGGCTGAGTTTGCCTGTTCCTGGACTAGCCAGTCATCATTTGCATAGCGGGCTAGGAAAGGGGAGGGAGGGGGCTTTAGACTGGCACAAACGCTGGCCAATCAGCATGCAACACATCTGGCTTGTACCAACAGAACTGAGGCAAGTGTCCTATCTGGCCCAAAGGGCTGAGTATGGAGCCAGGCATTAATCCCCGATTTTGTGTCCCCGTACCTATCTCCTGCCCATACAGTGGTACCTCGGGTTACATATGCTTCAGGTTACATACGCTTCAAGTTACAGACTCCGCTAGCCCAGAAATAGAACCTCAGGTTAAGAACTTTGCTTCAGGTTGAGAACAGAAATTGTGGTCCGGCGGCGCAGCGGCAGCAGGAAGCCCCTTAGCTAAAGTGATGCTTCAGGTTAAGGACGGACCTCTGGAACGAATTAAGTACTTAACCCGAGGTCTCTTCCAAGAACAGAACCAAGCAGAATATTTCAGACACCGGCCCCACCTGAAAAAACCCGGAATGAGAGCGAGCAAGCTCAAAAGATTGCTGCGAGGAGGAAAAACTTTGCAATTACAAAGTTCTGCGGACAAAAATGGCATGAACACAAACACACATCCCAGCATCTCCCCAGGATATTCTGCATCCAGCAAGGATGAGGGGCCAAAACTTTGTGACCCCAGTAAGAGCAAATTCCCCCCCTCTCTCTCGTTCCCTGACCCGCCAGCCTTCTTGATCCTTACTGAACCGAAACAAAACCTGCCTGTGCTTCCTAAATTCCCGTCTCATGTAACCACTGATGGATTCGCCACTGTCTCGCTGGCCCAAATTGTGATCCTCTTCCTTCCATCAGCATCTCTGGGTCACAGGGCTGCGCCTCCCTCCCCCACCCCAATGAATCAGCTTGGAGAGCCAACACCCCATACTGCAAAGGAAAATGCGCCCCATGCAACAAACAGCTGGGTCTTGCCAACAGGAAATGAGAGTGTGGACATGAATTATAGCCTAGAGGTTGCGGCGTGGGGGGGAGCCAACGCCAAGAATAGGGGAAGTGAGGCAAAGCTGAATTCTTGCATAAACACAAGCAAGGGAGATTCGAGGTGGTTTTCCTAACTAACTCCGAATGTAGCCCCCAAGTCGTCAATACCCGGGGCAAAAATGTTTCTGTCTAGCTTGATTCTATCCTAGTTTGAACAGGTTACACCTGCAATAAATGTGTTTTCAGCGGTCAAGTTCAGTGTTGCCGGCTGGCCGTAGGGAGTGGTTGACCCTAGCTAGCTCACATCAAAGAACAGTAGAGTTGGAAGGGGACCCCGATGTCATCTAGTCCAGTCTCTTGCAATTGCAGGAATCTCCGCTAAAGCATCCCTGACAGATGCCCATACGATATATACGATATCTTTATTGTCATTGTCCCATACAGAACCATGAAATTGGAAATCTACATAAAACATTCAAAAACCCCTAAAAACTCTGAAACCCTATTTTAAAATACAACGTACTAAATAGACTCCTTATGCTGCGTTTAGAACCAGAATTGCATTTGCGTAGAAACTGTTTCTCAGGCGGCTAGTCCTAGTCTTTATAACCCTGGACCTTCTTCCAGAAGCTGAAAGAGATCATTTCCGGGGTGCGCACTATCTCTGCAGCTTTCTTATGGCACCTGGAAGCGTAGATTTGATCCAAGGTGGGAAGAGTGCACCCAATTATTCTCTGGACAGAATTTTCTGAACATCACAATGCTGATCTTATCTGCATAGAGTGTTTTCCCCCCTCCCCAATTCCCTTCTTGCTCCTTAATATCAACAGCAAGCAAGTTGTTTATCAGTGCTGCTAAAAATAGGAGCAATTCTCACATACTATGTGCATTATATGATACGCTGCAGTTCTCAGCGACTCCAACTGCGGAGGCCGAGCTGAGTGGCTACTCTTGTCCATGAAGCCAGTGGTCAAATTCCTGGGAGGCTGGAGGGCAGGAGGAAGGAGTGGACCCCATCAACCTATCAGAGTCAAAAGAAGAGGCCTTTGGGCTTTTAAATATCTATGGTCTTTTAGAGGGGGAAGGGTGTTTTAAAATGTATTTCCCCCCTTAGTTTTAATATGTGCACGTAGTTTTTTGATGGCTTTGTTTCTTGCAAGTTGCTTTGAGTTGCTGTGGCTAATAATAATAATAATAATAATAATAATAATAATTTATTATATGTACCCGGCCCTTCTGGCTGGGTTTCCCCAGGCACTCTGGGTGGCTTCCAATAAACTTGCATTAAAATGTCACACATTAAAAACTTCCCTGAACAGGGCTGCCTTCAGATGTCTTCTAAATGTCAGGTAGTTGTTTTTCTCTTTGACATCTGGTGGGAGGGCGTTCCATAGGGTGGGTGCCACCACCGAGAAGACCCTCTGCCTGGTTCCCTGTAACTTGGCTTCTCACAATGAGGGAATCGCCAGAAGGCCCTCAGCGTTGGACCTCAGTGTCCGGGCAGAATGATGGGGGTGGAGACGCTCCTTCAGGTATACTGGACTGAGGCCGTTTAGGGCTTTAAAGGTCAGCACCAACACTTTGAATTGTGCTCCGAAATGTACTGGGGGACAATGTAGGTCTTTCAAGACCGGTGTTATGTGGTCTCAGCAGCCGCCCCCAGTCAGCAGTCTAGCTGCCGCATTCTGGATTAGTTGTAGTTTAGTAAGTTTAATTACAGTGGTACCTCGGGTTACATATGCTTCAGGTTACAGACTCCGCTAACCCAGAAATAGTACCTCGGGTAAAGAACTTTGCTTCAGGATGAGAACAGAAATGGCACGGCAATGGCACGGCAGCACTGGGAGGCCCCATTAGCTAAAATGGTGCTTCAGGTTAAGAACAGTTTCAGGTTAAGAACAGACCTCCGGAACGAATTCAGTACGTAACAAGAGGTACCACTGTAATGATAATTAAATAATAAAATACTGGCCTACCTTACCGGCTTGCAAATAGAACTGGGCCCTTTGGAAAGCACAATAATTGAGGGTTATTACACTCTGGGCAGCACTCAGCACGTGGCTTGGTGCAAACAGTCCAAAATCAACAAGAGACATCTGAGACTTGGCAAGAGCCTATCAGGGGGGTGTGATGTCTGTCTGTGCTTACATACGGCTGGCACTAATCCCACAAAGATTTTATATTTACGCCCGGCTCTCTGCCAAGCTGCAGCTGAAATGGGAAACACGGCAGGTCAGAAGCTGCGCCATGTCCTGGTGATCTCACAGGAGAACCTCTGTCCTGGATCCGTGACTCTCCTCCTGCCAGCTTCTGCTGCTGAACGGCAGCCAAATCTCTCTCCAGCTGAGCGCAGCAGGCAGTGCCAAGAAGCCGGGAAAACATTCCTTCTGGGGAAACTGCAGCCCAGACAAGCAGGACATTGAGATCACACCTTGGCAGGCTTGGAACTTGGACAGGACAGCCCCAGCGTGGAATCTGCAAAAGGGGCAGGCGACAAGAGCTTTTTGCAAGTGGAAGAGACAAAAGCAAGACACCCTTTCTCCCTTTCAGGTGGAAATGGGAGGAGGAGGCAGGAACAAAACAGCTTAATTCTGGGAGGGCAAAACAAGGAGAGTCGCAAATAGCTCAGCCCAGACTTCATGCAGGAAGGGTCTTAACAACAAAGAGAATCGGACAGTGGTTTGAGCAACAGGGAATCAAGTGCAAGAGTTTAAGAGCAGGCTAGGAGGGGACTGTCGGAGTCCAGTATCCTGTCCCCAAATGCGGTCAGAAGCTTTCAGGAACCAGGGCATAGTGGGGGGGGGGGTGTGAGAGGTGTAAATGTGTTGCACTGTTTGCTGGCCTTGCGCATGGAGGATCCCCTCCTACTATCACAGCTA
The DNA here is from genome assembly GCF_964188315.1 of Podarcis muralis. Taxonomy (NCBI): domain Eukaryota; kingdom Metazoa; phylum Chordata; class Lepidosauria; order Squamata; family Lacertidae; genus Podarcis; species Podarcis muralis. Next base: position 64,288,199 of record NC_135665.1, on the reverse strand, counting down.
AGCCCCCCCTGAGAGATCTGCCTGGGCTCCGAGATCTTCAGAGAAGGCCCTTCTCTCAATCCTGCCAGCCTCCCAGACAAGTTTGTAGGCGATGCGGGAGAGGGCCTTCTTGGTGGTGGCTCCTGGCCTTTGGAACTCCCTCCCTATAGAAGCCAGACTTAGCTCAATCCTTGACCTTCAACCGGCAGACACAGACTGTTTCATTCTGAAAGGCCTTTGGGAACTGACTGGTGTGTTTTTTTAAGGAAAGGACTTTTAAATAGTGCTGTGCAGCTTTTATCTGTATTTTAATAGATGGTTTGTGTTATGTACTGAGTTGAATAGGATCCAAAAGGCAGCAGTCTGAATGGTCCTAGAACAATAGGATTCAGAATGCAGCAGTCTGATTGGTCCTAGAACAATAGGGTCCAGAATGCAGCAGTCTGATTGGTCCACAGGAGCCACCCAATCCAACTCCAGGTGGAAGTGAATCCGCAACCTGATTGGCCTACAGGTGAATCCCGGAATTAGCCAATCACGTGGGGCCCATTGTGTAAATAATGTATATAAGGCAGACATTCTGGGGGAACTTCCATTCCTCCTCACCACTATGAGCTAAATAAAGAGCATGAAAGCCACTCTCGACTCTGAGTATATTTCAGTTTGTGATAAGGTTTTAATTACTTTTAAATTATCTTTTATATAATCTACGCTTTCTCTATTTCATCTGTGTTTTAATTTTTGTAAGCCGCCTTGAGTCCCAGTCTAGAAATAAATATAATAATATAATAATCGTAAATGACTTTAGAAGACGATTTCACAAATTCATGGAGGAGAGGGCTATCTAAGGCTACTAACCACGATGGCTATGCTTCTGCATCCACAATCAGGGCCTATGCTTCTGAATACCAGTTTCTGGGCCCAGGACACGGATGGCGCTGTGGTCTAAACCACTGAGCCTCTCGGGGCTTGCCCATCAGGAGGTTGGCGGTTCAAACCCCCGCGACGGGGTGAGCTCCCGTTGCTCGGTCCCTGCTCCTGCCAACCTAGCAGTTCGAAAGCACGTCAAAGTGCAAGTAGATAAATAGGTACCACTCCGGCGGGAAGCAGGCTCCTGTATTCTTAATCTGAATCCCCCAATGGACCAAAGCATTTTACAGGGTAAAGGTCTCCCAAAATCCCATGCTGTACTGGATCAATCAGTGCCAAAGGAGTGCATGAAAAGGGCCTCTGCTGTTGCTGCCGCGCCTTCGATGGGAATTTGAGGGCCGCCTCCAGGGCCGACTGATAAAATTTCTCCAGCTGGCCCCATCCTGTCCATCCACGGTCAGCGTCAACATTCCAGGCTGCTTCAGGGCCCATAAAAGCCACAGGGCGTTAACATGTGAGCGGCCCAAACAGCTGACTCGCTGCTGCGCCACCAGAGCCGGGATGCGGGCCTGCGGCAGTGCTGCAAAGCCATGCAAGCGCAGCAGCAGCCGCAGATCAGGAAGGAAGTCCAGGAAGCAAAAAGACCCTGCTCCCTGCTCACCACGGGTGCAAACAGACAGTCAAACCCTTGCATAGCAGCACAGAAAGCTACCTTGTATTATCATCATCATCATCATTATTATTATTATATTTGATATCCCACCTTTTTCCCTGACAAAAACTCAAGGTAGCTTACATATCCAATAGGTAAAGGTAAAGGTACCCCTGCCCGTACGGGCCAGTCGTGACCGACTTTGGGGTTGCGCGCTCATCTCACTCTAGAGGCCGGGAGCCAGCACTGTCCGCAGACACTTCCGGGTCACGTGGCCAGCGTGACGAAGCTGCTCTGGCGAACCTGCACCAGCGCAGCACACGGAAACGCCGTTTACCTTCCCGCTATAAAGCGGTACCTATTTATCTACTTACACTTAAGGGTGCTTTCGAACTGCTAGGTGGGCAGGAGCTGGGACCGAACGACGGGAGCTCACCCCGCCGCGAGGATTTGAACCGCCGACCATACGATCGGCAAATCCTAGGCGCTGAGGTTTTACCCACAGCACCACCCGCATCCCGTACATATCCAATAGAAACAGCTAAAAACATATAAAGACAATAATTTCAAAAACAATTAAACATCAAAAGGATTAAGATACCGTATTTTCCCGTGTATAAGACGAGGTAATTTTATTAAGAAATTATGCTAAAAATTGGGGATCGTCTTAGTGGAGAGGTGGGACGGGCGATTGCTGGCTGCCGCGAGCAGGAGGTTGTCGGCGGCGTTTTTGAGGGTGATTGGTGGGTGCGGCAAGGTCCGCTGGCTATTGGGTGCTGTGGCAGTTGGGTGGGCGATTGGCGCTTGGTTTTGGCGAGCATGCAGACGACTGGCTTCATCAATGTGCGTGCGATTGGCTGTTGCGGTTCTACAGGTGAGCGATTTTCGGCAACCCCCCCCCCAAAAAAAGCTCAGCAACGGTGGGCAATTCCCCCCATTCTCTCAATTTGGAGTTCCAAAAAAGCGGGGCGTCTTATACATGAGGGCATTTTACACACGAAATAATACAGTACATATAAGACCTAGTAACATGTACAGATCATTCCAATGAAAAACAGCCAGTTTTCCAAAGCCTGTTGGAACTACTAAGGTAAAGGTAAAGGTACCCCTGCCCGTACGGGCCAGTCTTGACAGACTCTAGGGTTGTGCGCCCATCTCACTTAAGAGGCCAGGGGCCAGCGCTGTCCGGAGACACTTCCGGGTCACATGGCCAGCGTGACAAAGCTGCATCTGGCGAGCCAGAGCCGCACACGGAAACGCTGTTTACCTTCCCGCTAGAAAGCGGTCCCTATTTATCTACTTGCACCCGGGGGTGCTTTCGAACTGCTAGGTTGGCAGGCGCTGGGACCGAGCAACGGGAGCGCACCCCGCTGCGGGGATTCGAACCGCCGACCTTTCGATCGGCAAGCCCTAGGCGCTGAGGCTTTAACCCACAGCGCCACCCGCGTCCCCTCCGCCACCCGCGTCCCCTTGTTGGAACTACTACTACTACTACTATTCTTATTCTTATTCTTATTCTATACCACCCTTCATCAAAAGATCTCAGGATGGTTCACAACATAAAATCTGGGGCAAAGTCCCTCCTGCACACAGAACCGCTCTTAGATGGGCTTTGCATTTTGCAGCACTGAGGACCACAGTGTGGGAATTCCTCAATTGCTGCCACGCTAGCCTTTCCAGAGACCAGGAAATACCCAGATGAAAGACTTCACCTGCAGGAGGAAGGACAGCAAGGGGGGAGCCAGTCTACCTTCTCTAGGGAGGGAGCCACCACCGAGAAGGCCCTCCCCCACGTCCCCACCAAGCTGAGTGAAACCCCTGGCCCACCTAGCTCCCTCCATACTGCCGACACTGGCTGGCAGTTGTTTTGCAGGGTTTCGGACACAAGGCTCTCCCAGTCATACGTGGAGATTTTTGCACTTCAAGCAGGGTAAAGGGAAAGGGACCCCTGACCATTAGGTCCCGTCGTGGCTGACTCTGGGATTGCAGCCGCTCATCTCGCTTTATTGGCTGAGGGAGCCGGCGTACAGCTTCTGGGTCATGTGGCCAGCATGACTAAGCCACTTCTGGTGAACCAGACCAGCGCACGGAAACGCCGTTTACCTTCCCGCCAGAGCGGTACCTATTTATCTACTTGCACTTTGACGTGCTTTCGAACTGCCAGGTTGGCAGGAGCAGGGACCGAGCAACGGGAGCTCACCCCATCGCGGGGATTTGAACCGGCGACCTTCTGATCAGCAAGCCCTAGGCTCTGTGGTTTAACCCACAGCGCCACCCGCGTCCCCTTCGAGCAGGGGCTCTTCCCCAAATCTATAACCCTTCTCCTTAGCCTGCTGTGGGGCTCAAGTTGCCCAAGTCCTCCTCAAACCTTCAGGGTCCAGGACTTCCGTCCTCCAAGCTTCTAACAAGATGCTAACGAGGTTTATTGTCCTAGTCTGTCCCAGAAGAGGCACTCGAGCGAAGTGACCTGCTGCGATGCTGGGGGGGGGGGGGAGGAGGCGAGGAAACACCTCTCCCCAGAGCCTCTTCTCCCTCGCAGCCATAAATCCAGCAGCCAAAGCATCCGCCTCCCTTCCGACAACAAGCTTCTAGGGTTTCCTTCCTGTGTGATCACAGCATATGTTACCTTCCTCTCCCCCCCCCCTTTCCAAGGGCATGACTGACGGGGTGCAGCTGGGGGCTCCCCTGTGCGATGCCAAAAAAAAAAAAAAAAACCACGCTCAGGTTTTATCCCTTGGAGGGCAGCATGATGAGCGCAGCGAAATTTGCTGAGAAGGCTAGGCAAAATATGGTTGGCCGGGTGGGAAAATGGGGCGATCAGGTACGGGAAAAGCGTCTCGCCATTTCAGGCTAACTGAATGGTTCAGGAAAGGGCGAGCAAAATGATAGAGGGGATGGAGCGAATCGCCTAGCAGGGAAAGTGGCAGCAGTGGGGGGCTTTTCAGCTTAGAGAAAGGTCAAGGAAGAGATACATAGATCAGGGTTCAGCAAACTTTTTCAGCCGGGGGCCGGTCCACCGTCCCTCAGACCATGAGGGGGGCCAGACTATATTTTGGGGAAAAAATAAAAATGAACGAATTCCTATGCCCCACAAATAACCCAGAGATGCATTTTAAATAAAAGCACACATTCTACTTATGTAGAATTACTCAAGGCAATAAACAACTATTTTACTTTTAAAAGACAACTGAAGGCGGCCCTGTTTAGGGAAGTTTTTAATGTCTAGCGCTGTATTGTTTTTAATATAGCCTAAACGGCTTCGGTCCTGTATACCTGAAGGAGCGTCTCCACCCCCATCGTTCTACCCGGACACTGAGGTCCAGCTCTGAGGAGGCCCTCAGAGCTGGACCTCAGTGTCCGGGTAGAACGATGGGGGTGGAGACGCTCCTTCTGGCGGTTCCCTCACTGCAAGAAGCCAAGTTACAGGGAACCAGACAGAGGGCCTTCTCAGTAGTGGCACCCGCCCTGTGGAACGCCCTCCCACCAGATGTCAAAGAGAAAAAGAACTACCAGACTTTTAGAAGACATCTAAAGGCAGCCCTGTTCAGGGAAGCTTTTAATGTTTGATGTATTAGAGTATTTTAATATTATTATTTTTTGGAAGCCGCCCAGAGTGGCTGGGGAAGCCTAGCCAGATGGGCGGGGTACAAATAATAAATTATTATTATTATTATTATTATTAAAATAAAATGAAAAAATAATGAAAAAAGTATGTCTGGCATGGAGAAAATGGATGGAGAAACGTTGGGATTTTTCCACCCAAACTCATGTGTTGGAGTACGGTGGACGCTTGGGTTGCGAACATGATCCGTGCGGTATGCACGTTCGCAACCCGCAGTGTTCGCAACCCGCGTCTGCGCACGTGTGGGTTGCAATTCGGCACTTCTGCGCATGCGCAAAGCGTGATTTAGCGCTTCTGCGCATGCGCGACCACCGAAACCTGGAAGTAACCCGTTCCGGTACTTCTGGGCTTTGGTGCGTCCGCAACCCGAAAAAATGCAACCTGAAGCATCTGTAACCCGAAGTATGACTGTATTTGAGGAAGATAAAAGAAAGGACTTCTTCACACAACACAGGGTTAAACTAGGACACTCCCTCCCCCAGGAGGCAGGGGTGGTTTTAAAAGAGGATTGGACATATTCAGGGAAGAAGAGACTGTTACCAGCCAGGATGGCTATGTCCTCTCTGTCTCCAAACTCAGAGGCAGAAATACAGTCATACCTCAGGTTAAATATGCTTCAAGTTGAGCACATTCGAGTTGCGCTCCTTGGCAACCCGGAAGTAACGGAGCACGTTACTTCCGGGTTTCGCTGCTTGCGCATTTGCAGACACTCAAAATGATGTCACACGCATGCGCAGAAGCGGCGAAAAGCGACGGGCGTGTGCGCAGACGTGCCGTCACTAGTTATGTTTACCTCTAGATGCGAACGGGGCTTCGGAACGGATCCCGTTCATATCTAGAGGTACCACTGTACTTCTGAATCCCAGTTTCTGGAAACCATAGGAAGAGAGAGTCGCTCTTGCTGGCCACGGTGAGAGCAGGATTGCTGGACCAGAAGGGCCCCTGGCCTGATCCTGCAGGCTCTGCTTCTGTTCTAACTTGCACGCATCCAGTAGAAACGTTTAAATCACAGTCTTAGCAGCATGCAAACAGGGGCAATTTCCTTATCACAAAAGTCAAATGGCAGAGGGAGGAGCGGGTTTGTTGCACAAGAGCACTAAATCCACTTTAATTGTGCAAGCCGAGTTTGTCTGGTGTGCAGCTGAATCGCACTTGCAACAGATGCAGCCCAGCAGGGTGTGCAACTTTTCTCCTCTGTTTTAAGTTTTAATCTGTAAATAAGTACACACACACAAACACACACACGACTCCAGTGATTTCCTGCACATCTTTCATCAACTTTCCTCCATGAAAACTGACCCACGGTAATGAAGCCGTGTGTCCTCCATGTGGTCTAGAAACATGCCCGGCCATGATTTGAAAACAGTCAACTTCAAAATGCATTCTTCTTTCCAAAAAGGACTTTCTTTGCAGAGTTCAATGTCCCAAGTTGAATCTGCCCCTGTCTGCCATACCAAAATGGAATTTAAGGATAGAACACGCCCATTAGACTCGATGTTCTTCAAACCAAACGCCAGTTAAAGGCAGTCTGTGCCTTTTCATCAGAGCAGATAGGATTAGCAGGTCAATTGCCAAACCCAAAGCACAATCTCTTCCTCTGCACTCAGCCCCCTGAGTTCAATGGGGCTTCATCCCAGGTAAAAAGGTAAAAAGGTACCCCTGCCCATACGGGCCAGTCTTGCCAGACTCTAGGGTTGTGCGCCCATCTCACTTAAGAGGCCGGGGGCCAGCGCTGTCCGGAGACACTTCCGGGTCACGTGGCCAGCGTGACGAAGTTGCTCTGGCGAGCCAACACCAGCGCAGCACACGGAAACGCCGTTTACCTTCCCGCTATAAAGCGGTTCCTATTTATCTACTTGCACTTAAGGGTGCTTTCGAACTGCTAGGTGGGCAGGAGCTGGGACCGAACGACGGGAGCTCACCCCGCCGTGGGGATTCGAACCGCCGACCTTTCGATCGGCAAGCCCTAGGCGCTGAGGTTTTACCCACAGTGCCACCCGCATCCCTTCATCCCAGGTATGCAAACCAAATATACCGAAAGCAGGTGTGCATGAATGTAGCCGGAAAGGCCCAGTCAGGATCAGGACCACACCATACAAAGTAAACCCAAAGAGTTTGCATTGAATTGTATTATTTACTTGATGAATTTGATTAATACTGCATTTTTATATATCATTATAGGAATATTACCAATGGAAATAAATATATATATATCAGACCATTGTTTATGTACGCAATTACGGCAGCCAGAATAATAGTGGCAAGAAATTGGAAGAATGAAATCTTAACCAATGATTACAGAGTGGAAAATTCTTATGATAGAATACCTGCAGCTAGCAAAATTGACTGGAAAAATTAGAGGAGTGTCAAACCGGAAGGTATATAGGGAATGGAAAATATTTAAAGAATACTTAAAAATGTACTGTACGAGCAATAAGATATTTGCAGAAATAGAGTGATACTGGTAACCAAGAATTACATAAAATGTAATAGTGGATTATATATATATATATAATCATGGAAGCCATGGAAGAGAATAATCATGGAAGCCATCGAGATAGAGAAACACCCTCACAACAAGCGTGACGACACATCCCGCTTGCCAGACATCTGGAAATTAGCCCTCCCCACAAAAACTGACACCAGATCCAGAGGCACACAGAACGCCATCACCAATCAACCACACCAGACCCAAACCCAGACCCTCTCCACAGATAAATTACAGACACCATCCAGTAGCCAAACCATGATGGCACCTCCGGATGCTGCACCCCCCTGCAATCCCTACACAGATCTGGCTGGCACAGGCCACAAAACCACAGCTCGCCCCTATACACGAAGCCAAGCCAGAGCACAACTACAGCCATCTTCTCAGAAAAACTCTTCACAAAGTTCAAGAGGTCAAGACACAAAGGCTTTAGCAACTAATCCACACCTAATGACCCACCTAAGTGGTACTCAGGATATCACTCAAGAAATCACTCAAGATATCCCTCAAGCAACTAAGGAACAAAAGAAGAAAAGGCACACTAGCCTGGGAACTTCCTCTCGGCCCAGAACATTGGAGGCTATACACCACACCCCTCAACAGTATTTATAGGAACTCAAACACTGAGATCCTGCTCTGTTCCAGTAACAAGAAGCCGAAAGCACCAGCCTGAAGATGACGAGTGAGACCTCGTCGAAACGTCGCCTAGACACCCCAACTTTTACACGGGAAGACACCCGAGGACACCAAAACCTGCATACCTATACCCGTGAAAATCTACGAAAGCATATATATATATATATACACACACACACAAAACAAAATAATATGAATCTGTGCAAGGAATACAGATAATATACCGTAAGTAGTATAATGAGAATTATTGGAAGTTATATATTTTAATCTGTCATGCAAGTGTAATATATTGTATTTGTTTATGTTTCTTTCTTTATCTTTTCTTATTTCATCGTTTCTATTCATTTGTATCGTTTTCTGTTCTATATGTTATGTAACTCGTGTATATTTGTCTATGTGAAAATTAATAAAGATTTTCTTTTTAAAAAAGGAATCATAGAATTGTAGAGTTGGAAAAGACCCTGATGATCTAGTCCACCCCCCCTGCAATGCAGGAAAATGCTGTCGCATACGGGGAATCGAACCCACAACCTTGGGACTTATCAGCACCCCGCTCTAACCAACTGAACTACCCACCTGTCGTTAGTCATTACAATTAGCAGTTATCACGTTTGTTTGTTTTTAACGCTACTGTTGCTGTATTCTGAGCCACTTTGAGCTGAACGGTTGTTGTTGGGAAAGCAGGGTGCAAAGATTAAATAAAGATTTTTTAAAATCACCTTTCCGAAAAGCCGGTTTTTCTCCCAGGAGAGTCTTCTAGTGGTATCAATAGATATCACTCCTGTGGCAAAAAGCAGTTTTATGGTGGAAAGAGCTATTTTTATCAAGACATGGAGAAGGAAAGGTCTTCATTCCTCCTCTGCCCTTTCCACAAAGCTGGTCACTTAACTGTCTCTCTCAGCTGCTATTTGGTTTTTTTTTAAGTTTAAATGTTTTCTGCATTCCATGCCATAAAACCAAGTTTGGCCCTAAGCAAAAAAATGGATTACAGGGCAGGCAGACGTCCGAGACACACTAAGTGCGCACCAATTGCAAAAAGTAGACTTTAACTACCAGGATGGTTCCTTGCCCTGCTGGAACTTAAAAATAAGAAATTAGGATCCATTGGGAACAAAGTTCCCAACAGCTCAGGCTCGGTTCCCATAGAGGTGACAGACTTTTTTGTGGCAGGGTGAGATGGGATCTACGTAAATGTAGTGACTGCCACCAACACAGATGACTTTTTCAAGAGGACTACTAGATTGACAACAATTTGGGAATCCCACAGGAGCCCAAAGGGACGTGGCCAGGGTGGTTAAAAATCAATGATTAAAAAAAAAAATGGGATTTTTAAAAATTTAAATCAGTTTTTTTTAATTGGATTTTTCAAATAAAATGCTTTTGGAGTAATTTTTTTTTCTAAAGATAGTTTTCTATTTTCTATTTAAGTTTTCTATTTAAGTTACATTATATTATTATTATTATTATTATTATTATTATTATTATTAATAATAATAATAATAATAATATATAAGTTTTCTATTTAAGTTAAGGTCCAGATCCAAGGGCCTTCTGGCAGTTCCCTCGCTGCGAGAAGCCAAATTACAGGGAACCAGACAGAGAGCCTTCTTGGTGGTGGCACCCGCCCTGTGGAACGCCCTCCCACCAGATGTCAAAGAGATAAACAACTACCTGGCATTTATAAGTGATCTGAAGGAAGCCCTTTTCAGGGAAGTTTTTAATGTGTGACATTTTAGTGTATTTTTGGTCTTTGTTGGAAACCGCCCAGAGTGGCTGGGGAAACCCAGCCAGATGGGCAGGGTACAAATAATAAATTATGATGATGATGATGAAGGGCAGCTGTGAGGGCTGAGCAAGACAGCTCCTGCTTCCATCGAACCTTTCCCTTCCCACATCACCTTCCCCTCATTTCCTGCTGGGGGGGATGAAAGGGAGGCTCAGCTGAGGTCCCTGGCTTTCTGGGGGAGGGGGGAAATGGGGGGAAGGCTCTCTCACAAGCCTAGGCCATCCATCCCCTTGCACAGGGCTAGTTTCCCGAATTCATTCTCTCTCTCTCTCTCTCTCTTTCACAGTTTTGCCATCCATGAAATGGGTAGAATGCAATTCCCTGGGCAGAACATCGTTGCAGGGAAGTTTATGGCCCAATTCTCGCAAACAGCGAGCGGCTGAACCTGCACCTGGACTGAACACCCCTAATAATAATAATAATAATAATAACAACAACAACATATTATATTTATGTCTCTACTTTATAATATAATAATATATTATAAAGCAGAGACATCACCTTGCCAACAAAGGTCCGCATAGTTAAAGCCATGGTTTTCCCAGTAGTGATGTGTGGAAGTGAGAGCTGGACCATAAAGAAGGCTGATCGCCGAAGAATTGATGCTTTTGAATTATGGTGCTGGAGGAGACTCTTGAGAGTCCCACGGACTGCAAGAAGATCAAACCTCTCCATTCACTGGAAGGACAGATCCTGAAGCTGAGGCTCCAATACTTTGGCCACCTCAGAAGAAGAGAAGACTCCCTGGAAAAGACTCTGATGTTGGGAAAGATGGAGGGCACAAGGAGAAGGGGACGACAGAGATGGTTGGACAGTGTTCTTGAAGCTACCAGCATGAGTTTGACCAAACTGCGGGAGGGAGTGGAAGACAGGAGTGCCAGGTGTGCTCTGGTCCAGGGGGTCACGAAGAGGCAGACACGACTAAATGACTAAACAACAACAACAACAACACTTATTTATACCCCACCCATCTGGCTGGGTTTCCCCAGCCACTCTGGGTGGGCTTCCAACAGAAGGTTAAAACATTCAGATTGTGCCTGATGAGCACAATCAACAAGATTGAAGAAAAATTTCCAGTACATTTGGAACAAAACAAGAAACTTGTCAGTCAGGTAGAAGGGCTGTTGCCTTCTGGTCTGGCCTGGTAATTTCTTTTGAACATGAAGGAGCCTTTAGGTCAACTGATGCACCTTTCAGAATGACTTGTTTATTCATTACATTAATATCCACCTTTCCTCCACAGAGCTCCAGGTGCCATAACATGGTTTGGAATCGATGGCAGAGAAACTGCTTTTCTTATCTGTCTTTTAAAAGGTTCTTTTTAAAAATTCTATTTATTGCTTTTCAACAACGTTTGCATTTCTAGCTTCTTGCATCTTATCTGTGTTGTTTGAATCTGCGTGTTAAGGCGCCTTGAGTCTGGGAAACAGATGGCATATTACCGTATTTTTCCATGTATAAGACGCCCCCATGTATAAGACACCCCCTATTTTGGGTGACTCCAAATTAAGAAAACACCCCTCAGCACTACCTGTGTATAAGACGAGCCCCAATTTTAAACCATTTTTTTTGTTAAAAAACCTAGTCTTATACACGGAAAAATTCGGTAATAATCAATCAATCAATCAATAATATCAGTCAGTCAGTTTTATTGCACATAGCCAAAGGCTGCCGCAATGTACACAGAATCATTCAACAATTAAAAGAAAATATACTGGATTGATACAAAAGACTTAAAACATTTATATTATCAAGACATTGCCTACTCTAAACAGAGCTATAAAAGTACCTTAATATACAAATTAAGACATTAAACAATAAAATTTATAAGCTAAAATTATCATATGGCCACTAATACATTAAAAAATAATGTTAATTAATACAGTGTGCAGTTTGGTGATAAAGATAGAATATAGCTTGATGTAGACAGGGTCAAATAAATTCATCTCCTTTACAGTTGGCGGCTACCTTGGCTATATAATTTGCTCTAATTTTCCTAGTGGCACTTGCAGAGTGCTACACGCCAGGTCACATACTTATCTGTGTCTGTGAGGAGATATAAAATCATGTCAGAGGGCTTCTGGCCAGGGGACCTTGTCATTATAGGTGCTAAAAACCGTTCTCCTGCTTCATGATATAAGGGGCAGCGACAGATATAATGCATAAGGTCCTCTACTTCAGGACATCCCCTAATGCAAACACGTTCGTTTGTTGGTCTGCCTCTGTGTCTCCCATCTCTATAAGCAGAGCTTGTTCTATTTAATCGTAACTCTGTAAAAGCTTTCCGAAGTCGCAATAATATCAGAGTCTTATTTCTATACGCGACAACAGCGGCAATAATTTTGATTGCAAGCTATTGGAAAGAAGACAGCATCCCAACAAAAAGAGAATGGTTGGGGAAACTTTGCGAGTACCTGGAACTAGCAAAACTGACGGATATAATAAGGAGAAAATCCAAAACCATGGTTATGAAGCAATTAAAGCCCTAAACGGCCTCGGCCCAGTATATCTGAAGGAGCGTCTCCACCCCCATCGTTCTGCCCGGACACTGAGGTCCAGCGCCAAGGGCCTTCTGGCGGTTCCCTCATTGCGAGAAGCAAAGCTACAGGGAACCAGGCAGAGGGCCTTCTCAGTAGTGGCCCCCGCCCTGTGGAACACCCTCCCGTCAGATGCCAAAGAGAACAACAACTACCAGACTTTTAGAAGACATCTGAAGGCAGCCCTGTTTAGGGCTTTAGAGGTCAGCACCAACACTTTGAATTCTGTTCAGAAATGTACTGGGAGCCAATGTAGGTCTTTCAAGACCAGTGTTATGTGGTCTCGGCTGCCGCTCCCAGTCACCAGTCTGGATTAGTTGTAGTTTCTGGGTCACCTTCAAAGGTAGCCCCACGTAGAGCACATGGCAGTAGTCCAAGTGGGAGATAACTAGAACATGCATCACTCTGACAAGACAGTCCGTGGGCAGGGAGGGTTTCAGCCTGCGTACCACATGGAGCTAGTAGACAGCTGCCCTGGACACAGAATTGACCTGTGCCTCCATGGACAACTGTGAGTCCAGAATAACTCCCAGGCTGCACACCTGGTCCTTCAGGGGCACAGTTGCCCCATTCAGAACCAGGGAGTCCTCCACACCTGCCCACCTGCTGTCCCCCCAAAACAGTACTTCTGTCTTGTCAGGATTCAACCTCAATCCATTAGCCGCCATCCATCCTCCAACCACCTCCAGACACTCACACAGGACCGTCACCGCCTTCACTGGTTCTGATTTGAAAGAGAGAGGGAACTGGGTATCATCTGCATACTGGTGAACACCCAGCCCAAATCCCCTGATGATCTCTCCCAGCGGCTTCATATAGATGTTAAAAAGCATGGGGGAGAGGACAGAACCCTGAGGCACCCCACAAGTGAGGGCCTTTCTGAACACGGCGCAGGAGGAAGGAGCGGAACTACTGTATAACAGTGCCCCCACCTCCCAGCCCCTCAAGACCTGCACAGGCTCTTTTTAAATCAGCACAGGCACACCTCTTCCTCCCCCCCCCCCATTTTTCTTGCTCTAAAATATCAGGAGCCAAGGAGTCCTTGTGAAGCATGGAATGGCAGGCGGAACAGCAAAGTGTTAATTGTGCACTTCACAACCGAGGTGGATGCCCCAGGCCAGAGCATTAAACCGAGGGCCTGAAATTACATGGCTGCCCCACTGACCTGGCCCAAATGCCCTTCGAGGATGCCATGGGATGGTCCCAGCACCCCACCTCTGCCTCCAGCTGCGGCAAGCTCTCCCAAACAGGGAGGGGCTAAAGAAATTTGGGGCAGGGGTGTGGCAGGGAATGCTTCCTGCAGGGAGACTTCTTCCACCTGGAGGGGGCAGCTGCCCAGCCCTGGAATGCAGCCCCCACTCTTTCATTAAGAGCTGAGGAGATGGGTCAGCGCACCTGGTTTAAAGGAAAGGAAAAGAAGGGCCTCACCACTGCCTCTCTGCCTGTGTTTCCAACTCCCATGAGATCTTACAAGGCTGGGTGGAAGGGGCAAGGAAGCCTGAGGATGCATGCTTGCATATTGTGGGATTTGGGGGAGGGCATTATTGAGCAAGCAGAGGGTGGATAAGGGTCAGTGTTCAATATTCACCAGGCGCATTTTGCACATGGCTGTGGGCCACGTGCAACCAAGTAAAGATGGCTGGGGGACGTGGGTGGCGCTGTGGGTTAAACCACAGAGCCTAGGTTTGCCGATCAGAAGGTCGGTGGTTCGAATCCCCACGACGGGGTGAGCTCCCATTGCCTGGTCCCTGCTCCTGCCAACCTAGCAGTTCGAAAGCACGTCAAAGTGCAAGTAGATAAATATGTACCACTCCGGCAGGAAGAGCAAGACTCTCCTGGCTTCAGCAGAGAGGGAGAGCTGCGCAGCGCCCCTTCAGCGAAGCAGGAGGAGAAATGGAAGGGGCTCCGTTTCTCCTGCCGCTTCGCTGAAGGGGCGCTGAGCAGAGAGGGGGAGAATATTTTTTTTCTTGTTCTCCCCCTCTAAAACAAGGTGCGTCCTATGGTCGGGTGTGTCTTATAGAGCGAAAAATACGGTAGGCAGGTTGGCTGAACCCTTCAGTTCTGTTCTGGCCTGTGAATAAACAAGAGCTGTTTGAAGAATCGCTGTGTTGTCTGATATGTTCACCTACAACTTAACAATTGATGCAGCAAGAAATAAAACACAAGTTTCTGACACGCATACCACACCGGGTGAATCAGAGAGCTGGTCCTTTGCAGCGTACGAGGAGATTTGGACATTTGCACACAAACCACCCTCCATTCCTGAAATCAAACGCAATCCAGGGCCCGCCTGCCAGTCCAGTCCATTCTCCGAACTCCTTGCTCTGTAATTATAAGCTTTCATCCACAAATAGCCACAGGCCAAAAGCAGTGAAGGGGGTGGGGGCTGGTTGAGCAGCAAGGTTGGAGGCTGGGAATGCCCCCTCCCCTTGCATGCTTCACACATGATAGGTACCTGCTGAGGTAATCCAGTTCTTGTTTGGCCAGTTATCAAGCCCCAAATCTGGGCAAACTAGCCGGTCCTTGCGCAAGACGCAAACAGAAAGGTCAGCAACGTGGCGCTTGAACACCTCCAACCCGTTTGGGGAAGGATATTTGGACGTAAAACAATGGTTCGGAGGCACAACCAAACATATGCCCTGCACATGCAAAAAAACCACACAGCTCTGTAGTCATTTTGCAAGTCCTGTCCCTCCAGATTTTCAAAGTTTTCATTTTTTTAAAAAAATTATTTAAATTTTATTAACATATAAAACACATACATATACGTTTACACAATACACAACACACTATCTTATTTTCATAACATAAAACATACCTACATTATATAATATCTACCTATACTGTACATATCAACACACCTACACACCTACCCCACACCAAGTGACTTGACTTCCAGCCGTTCTTGCTACGCTACTTTATTTTTCCAGCTAGCTTAAATGCATTTCATTATTTCTTTAATCTCTTCTTCTATGTCAACTTTACTCTCCTTTCACTCTCGTCATTTTCTGGATTGACTCAGTATCTGTCAGAAATTCTGCTTTTTCCATATAAATGTTGATGTATTCCTTAAAGGTAAAGGTAAAGGGACCTCTGACCATTGGGTCCAGTCGTGACCGACTCTGGGGTTGCGGCGCTCATCTCACTTTATTGGCCGAGGGAGCCGGCGTACAGCTTCCGGGTCATGTGAATAAGGAGTGGGCTATATTTAAGGACATGGGTCCTTAAGGGATGTGGGTGGCGCTTGGGTTAAACCACAGAGCCTAGGACTTGCCGATCAGAGGGTCAGCAGTTCGAATCCCTGCGACAGGGGGAGCTCCCGTTGCTCGGTCCCTGCTACTGCCAACCTAGCAGTTCGAAAGCACACCAGTGCAAGTAGATAAATAGGTACCGCTCCGGCGGGAAGGTAAATGGCTTTTCTGTGCGCTGCTCTGGTTCGCCAGAAGCGACTTAGTCATGCTGGCCACATGACCTGGAAGCTGTACACCAGCTCCCTCAGCCAATATAGCGAGATGAGCACCGCAACCCTAGAGTCGGCCACGACTGGACCTAATGGTCAGGGGGGTCCCTTTTCATTTTAACTGGTTGGTGGCAGCAGGGAAGCGAGCACAGTGGTGGCACAGGGATCAATAGACCATTAAATATCCGGGGACCCCGTGTGATCGCCACACCCTGCAATGCAGGAATCTTTTGCCCAACGCGGAGTTCGAACCCACAGCCCTGAGATTAAAAGACTCATGCTCTACCGACTGAGCTATCCCAAGGGGGCCCAATGAGGGTTCGCCCCCGTTCACCCCACCCTGTGCAGCAATAAGGCTGGAAGACTGTCTCCCACGGGAAACTTTTCCATGCCTCGTTGAAGATTTGCAGGAGGGGTGAAGCTACAGAGGGAAGGGTTAACTCTATGAAGCAAGAATGTTCATCTTCCTCTGTTTTAAAAAGCGGGGGGGGGGGGAGGCTAGAAGACAAAGAGTGGAAGTGAAAAGGCTATACGGCTCATTCAACCACTGGAGGCTGAAACCACAATATTTTATGCCCGTTTTACGCTGAATTCCATATGGGGCATGGCATGTTGCATCCTGATATTCTAAATTTCTTCCCAATAAAAACAAGTTCCTAGTTCCTGTGGCTGAAAAGGCTCGAAAAGGAAGGTCCAAGGGCTAGAGCATGGTGCTGAAATGCCAAGGTTGCAGGTTCGAGCCCCGTAAGGAACAGCTGCCTATTGCTGCATTGCAGAGGGTTGGGCTGGATGACCTCAGGGTCCCTGCCAACTCTGCGATTCTATTCTTGCAAGCTGTCATTTACAATGACCTCAAGGGGTGTGTAACGCCTTACGCAGCATGGTGGAGAAGCAGAACAAATATATGCAAATAATATGCATATCCTGCTTAAGACAGGCTGCAGAAATTAGCTCTCTCTTTTTGCAGAAAGAAGCTGCGCCTCTCAGAATTATTTTAATTTAATTAACAGACGGTGTGGCTTTAATAATAAATAATATTTTTTTATTTATACCCGGCTCTTCCCAGTTCAGAAAACCGGGCTCAGGGTGGCTGACAACAAATTTAAAACAATTAATGCAACAAAAAACAGCATAAAATACAGTATAAAACATGAGTAACAATAAATTCACAATTTAAAAAATCAATTTAGGGGGGAAATCCATCCAATAAACATTAGATGATCACCAGGGCTAGCTGGCTAAATTAGTCCTATTTGGGCCAGCGAGGAGACCAGGGGAGAATTAGCTGTGGGATCCCAGAGCAGGTTATCTTCATAAAAAGGAGAGAAGGAGGGAAGGAAGAGGAATAAAAGATCAGGCTGAATTCAAATTGAAAGCCAGGCGGAATAGCTCTGTCTTACAAGCCCGACAGAAGGAGGTTAAATCCTGCAGGGCCCTGGTCTCATGGGACAGAGCATTCCACCAGGTCGGAGCCATCACTGAAAAGGCCCTGGCCCTGGTGGAGGATAGTCTGACTTCCTTAGGGCCCGGGACCTCTAAACTATGATTATTCAAGGACCTTAAGGTCCTCTGCAGGGCATACCAGGAGAGGCGGTCCTGTAAATACGAGGGCTTTGAGCCACAAAGGGCTTTAAAGGTCAAGATCAGCACCTTAAACCTGACCCGATACTCCACCAGGAGCCAGTGCAACTGGAAAAGCACTGGGTGAATATGCTCCCATGGCAGAGACCCCGTGAGGAGCCTCACTGCAGCATTCTGCACCCGCTGGAGTTTCTGGGTCAGCTTCAAGGGCAGCCCCGCGTAGAGCGAATTACAGTAGTCAAGCCTGGAGGTGACCGTCGCATGGATCACTGTGGCCAGGTCGGGGCGGGAAAGGTAAGGGACCAACTGCTTGATGCGGCGAAGGTGCAAGTGTGCAACCCACTTGCGGAAAGGAGAGCATCCTTGCTTCCCCTGGCCCTATCCGCAGCCCCTCTTTGCCCAACCTTCAGCATAAGAGGGCCCAGCCAATGGGCAGTACTGTTCAATAGGTGGAGGTTAGGGGGAGGGCCAGAGGACCCAGCCATACATTTCTCCCACCCCCACAACTGCAGACCCCAGGATGGCAGGCACAGGGGTCCTATTTAAAAGTTATAAACCCTGCCACCCCACAAGACCAGGGGCAGCTTGGGCTGGATTCCGACTTGGGGTGAGACTTTTCCTTTTCTTCCTTCCTTCCACAGGGCATCGCAATCCCTCTTTGGATAGACGCCTCTTCCAGGTTCTCTCCAGCAGTTCTCTTGTTTGCTTCCTGCATCCACACAAACTCTGCTGTTCGTTTTAATGCCACCCACCCACCGAATGGAAAGACTTGTCCACTTGGTCTTTTGAGATTGCAGGGTCTCCATGCTAAGACCTCATCCCATCAGCCTGAGTTGTCTCTCGCAACATTTGTCCATTGTAGCTTCACAGCCTTTTCCACAGTATCTCCAGTTACAGTGGTACCTTGGTTCTCAAACTTAATCCGTTCCGGAAGTCCGTTCCAAAACCAAAGCGTTCCAAAACCAAGGTGCGCTTTCCCATAGGAAGTAATGCAAAATAGATTAATCCGTTCCAGACTTTTAAAAACAACCTCTAAAACAGCAATTGAACATGAATTTTACAATCTAATGAGACCACTGATCCATAAAATGAAAGCAGTAAACAGTGTACAGCAGTCACACAATCAATCAATTGGTAGCTGAACTGGGTTCCACACAGCTATCTGCCAATCACCCATTCCCACCACCCTTCTGAGTAATACCCCTCCCCACCTTCTCACTATATAGAAGGATCTGGCAACTTCTGTTTCAGTGTATCTGAAGAAGTGTGCATGCACACGAAAGCTCATACCAAGAACTAACTTAGTTGGTCTTTAAGGTGCTACTGGAAGGAATTTTTTTGTTTGGGTTCCACACAGTCACACACACACACAAAAAGAGTCACAGAAGCAAAAACGCAAAATAAATAGCAAAAACAGCGTAACGCTCAAAACGGAACTGTGGCACTCAAATCAGAAGCGTAACACTCAAAACAGAGCACGTTCAGTTCCAAAAAAAAGTTCACAAACCGGAACACTTAACTTCGTGGTTTGTAGTGTTTGGGTTCCAAGTTGTTGAGTACCAAGGCGTTGGAGAACCAAGGTACCACTGTGTCAGTTATTCCTAACATTGCACGTTCCATGGCATGCGGCCGTGTTGTTCTTAAATTGTTTGCTTTTCTCTGTGCCACCGTCCACTTCTCCACTGTGGGTCATAGGCGAATGTTGAACGCTTTATAGCTTTCAAATCTAGGAAATATTTTTGTTTGCTCTTTGGAGGAAATGTTTCATTTCGAGTCCCATCAGGGGAAAACTTGGGGGTACAGTGGACACTGGGGTTGCAAACGTGATCCATGCGGGAGGCGCGTCCGCAACCCGCAGCGCCGCGTCTGCGCATGCATAGGTTGCGATTGGGTGCTTCTGAGCATGTGCAAAGCAAGATTTAGTGCTTCTGCACATGCGCCGAAACCCGGAAGTAACCCATTCTGGTACTTCCGGGTTTCGGTGTGTCCATAACCTGAAAATGAGCAATCTGAAGTGTCTGTAACCCAAGGTAAAGGTAAAGGGACCCCTGACCATTAGATCCAGTCATGACCGACTCTGGGGTTGCGGTGCTCATCTCGCTTTATTGGCTGAGGGAGCCGGCATACAGCTTCCGGGTCATCTGGCCAGCACGACTAAGCCGCTTCTGGCGAACCAGAACAGCGCACGGAAACGCCGTTTACCTTCCAGCCAGAGCGGTACCTATTTATCTACTTGCACTTTAGCATTCTTTCGAACTGCTAGGTTGGCAGGAACAGGGACCGGGCAACGGGAGCTCACCCCGTCGCGGGGATTCAAACCGCTGACCTTCTGATCGGCAAGTCCTAGGCTCTGTGGTTTAACCCACAGCACCACCCGCGTCCGTAACCCGAGGTATGACTGTATAAATAAATGCATAATCGTAATTATAATTTTCCATTGCAAAGCTCAGTTTTCCAAAGACTTTCCACGGTTTCTTTTTTTGGGTGGTGGGGGGGAGAAATATCCCATAATGAAACCAGAAGATCAGCTGTCCTCCTCTCTCTTTTTCTCTCCGACTGACACTTCCTAAGAGCGAGGCTGCAGGAGAAGAAATTAACGCAGTCCTACGAATGCACCCACATGCAAACACGCCCTGCCCCACATCGAGATTCCAAGGGCGGCTGCCTCCATCGGACACTTCCTGACAGTAGATCTGGATAAAGAGGAGTGGGCCAGAGGGAGGGGGGGTGGAGAGCTGATTTATGTGCTGAGGTCAGGGGGTCAAAGGTCGGGGAGAGAAAGGGGGAAGGGGAGGCAAATGGAAAAGCCACTTCCCTCCTTATCAAATATTTACCCAGCTTGGAGGGCTGGAAGGCCTCCGATGCAACAAAGGGGGTGGGGAGAGCCAGGGGGCAACTGCACTGATCCCAGCCAGGGCGAAGGAGCTGAAGATGGCTGGGTTAAGGATGCTACCTTACCTGGGGGGTGGAAATCAAACCTGGACGGGATGGGGGGCAGAGAGGGCGGTCTGTGACCCTTTTCGCTGGCTCTTTCCTTAAATTCAATCCCAGGGCGGATTGCAAGGAGGAGAACGCTTGTAGGAACATCCTCGAAGCCAAATAAAATCGCATAGGAAAAGACACGCGCAGAGAATCAAAAGGCTGGAAGCAGAAAAGGATTTCCCCAAAAAACAACCCACGCAAATGGGGACACACACAAAAAAACACAACCTGAATTATCCTGAAACCAAACGGTGCTTTCAATTGCCTGCTGTAACGAGAGAATGAAAACGGCTTTCGCCGTTTCGTTTATCTTGTTTGTTTGTTTCATTTCATAGAAATTTACACAAAAAATAAAACGATGCTAATAATAATAATAATGGGCATTTTTTTTCTGAGCAAAAGCCTGTGTCCAACACAGCTTACCAGTTTAAAAAATGGCAAAAGAGAAATGAACTGTAATGCAAAGTTTTAAACTTTGAACTACAATTTAGCAATAACCTGTGTTGTTTAAAAAAATGAAGAAGGGGGGGGGCATAAAAAAACCAGAGCCTCCCCACCCCCGGGAACATGGCACAGCTGCACATGAGGTGAAGAGAGAGCTCTGGAGGTGCCTTCCATGCGCCAACTCGCCCAAACCCCAGATACCAGCACTCGGGTCCACTCAACAGTTCTGAGCCTTTGGCACTAATTTACCGCGCCAACATTTTCTCCATCGTCCAAAGCAGCATTCCACAACCTTGCGTCCACCGGGCGCTCTGCGCTACAACTCCCAGACCCCCCCCCCCGCAGCCAACTCAGGTTGCAGTTCAGAACACCCAGAGGACACCAGGCTGCGAAGGCGGATCCCAAGGAGTTATTTCAACTGAGCCAGAAATTCAGGCTGCACCGAATACGAGGGGAGAAAACCAGGAGGTCCGAGGTGAGAATGACAGGCAGAAATGATGAGCGACAGCGAATGGTGAGCGAAAGTGACCACACACACACACACACACACGGGCCCTGATTCATTGATAAAAAGCAGACCTGAGGGGAGGGTGGCTTTTGAGAAGAGACGCAGCAGGTGGCGTTAAGGAAAGGACAGCAATATCTCCTCCCTCTGCTTCCCAACGCTGATTTTCAGCGAGGGGGGTGGTCCTCACCATGGGGCTGAGATCCACAGGGGAAGGGGAAGGGGACGACAGAGGACAAGATGGTTGGATAGTGTTCGCGAAGCTACCAGCATGAGTTTGACCAAACTGCGGGAGGCAGTGGAAGACAGGAGTGCCTGGCGTGCTCTGGTCCAGGGGGTCACGAAGAGTCGGACACGACTAAACGACTAAACAACAACAACAACAAAACAAGCTATAGTTTAGGGTCCCACACTCTTGGGGCCCCCCAAAAAAATTAAAGGGAAAAAGCCTGGATGCACATTTCCAAAATATAAGATAAAAAAACAAATGAAATAAAACCTACATACAGCACCTGTGTTTTGTGTTGTGTTGGCTCCTATGATGTAAGTCATGCCTGCTAGCCTGCTCCCTAAAATATCACTGGTTCGCTCCTTTCTATATATAGGGACTGGTTGCAGGGCAATATGCAGCATGCAGCTGCAGACTACAGTGCAGCACAGATGAATGTAGGTCAAGCTGTTGTAAAAAGGTAAAGGTAAAGGGACCCTGACCATTAAGTCCAGTCACGGACGACTCTGGGGTTATGGCGCTCATCTCGCTTTATTGGCCGAGGGAGCTGGCGTACAGCTTCTGGGTCATGTGGCCAACATGACTAAGCCGCTTCTGGTGAACCAGAGCAGCGCATGGAAACGCCGTTTACCTTCCCGCTGGAGCGGTACCTGTTTGTCTACTTGCACTTTGACGTGCTTTCGAACTGCTAGGTGGGCAGGAGCAGGGACCGAGCAACGGGAGCTCACCCCGTCGCGGGGATTTGAACCGCCAACCTTCTGATCGGCAAGCCCTAGACTCTGTGGTTTAGACCACAGCGCCACCTGCAATCCCTCAAGCTGTTGTAAAGGTAAAGGTACCCCTGCCCGTATGGGCCAGTCTTGACAGACTCTAGGGTTGTGCGCCCATCTCACTCAAGAGGCCGGGGGCCAGTGCTGTCCGGAGACACTTCCGGGTCACGTGGCCAGCGTGACATCGCTGCTCTGGCGAGCCAGAGCCGCACACGGAAACGCTGTTTACCTTCCCGCTAGTAAGCGGTCCCTATTTATCTACTTGCACCCGAGGGTGCTTTCGAACTGCTAGGTTGGCAGGCGCTGGGACCGAACAACGGGAGCGCACCCCGCCGCAGGGATTCGAACCGCCGACCTTTCGATCGGCAAGCCCTAGGCGCTGAGGCTTTTACCCACAGTGCCACCCGCGTCCCCCAAGCTGTTGTACCTGTTATCTAATATTAAAGAGTGCTTGTCGACTGATGATCAGGCAGCGTAGACTAAGGGTATGAGTCTTATGCCTACTGACTGATTTCATGCAATACATTATTTATTTATTTTGATCCCATTAAGGCTTTAGATACCTATTAGGTCCATAAATTACCATATAGCATATATTCAACACAAAAAACAGTGGCAATTTGTTGTTGACAAAGGACAGCTGGAGATATAAAGGGCCCCATTACCTTCAGTAGCTGAGGACCTCATCAAACCTAAATCCGGCCCTGGTCCACCCCCATCTGCTGACTTACGTGGGATCCAAGAAGATCCACAAACTGCGGCAAATGGCCCCAGGTAACCCAAGCAAGCAAGTCTGCCAGCCAGCCACTCTGTGCGTTAGTATCCGATCTGGGAGAAAATTCCTTCCAAGCCACAAATAATGCAGTAAACTGGGACAGCAACGGCCACCCACGCAGCCCATCTCACAGAGACATTTGTTTGCATGCAATTCCACAGGCCCTCCCCTTCCTAGCAGGGAAAAATGACCCAGGATTGTTTCTAGGGATTTAAAAGGAGAGGAATAACTTTTTCCCCCCCTGTTCCCAGCACTCCGCAAGACTGAAGCCGCCAGCTATGCTTCGTCACCGATATGTGATCTTTTGCCATATATCTTGGTTCCTTTTTGGCGGCTTTTCAGCTGCTGCCTTGTGTGTAGCAATGCAGAAAGGCGGTGCACAAATTAAAAAGTGAAAGGAACATGAAACAAACTCTCGCTTGAGCCCAGCAACAAAAACAACAACAACAACAATTTATTATTTCTGCACCGCCCATCTGGCTGGGTTTCCCCAGGCACTCTGGGCGGCTTCCAACAAAGATTAAAAATACATTAAAATGTCACACATTAAAAACTTCCCTGGACAGGGCTGCCTTCAGATGTCTTCTAAAAGTCTGGTAGTTATTTTTCTCTTTGACATCTGGTGGGAGGGCGTTCCACAGGGCGGGTGCCACTACCGAGAAGGCCCTCTGCCGGGTTCCTTGTAGCTTTGCTTCTCGCAGGGAGGGAACTGCCAGAAGGCCCTCAGAGCTGGACCTCAGCGTCCAGGCAGAAAGGTGGAGGTGGAGACGCTCCTTCAGGTCTACTGGACCAAGGCCGTTTAGGGCTTTAAAGGTCAACACCAACACTTTGAATTGTGCTCGCAAACGTACTGGGAGCCAATGTACTAGGTCTTTCAAGACTGGTGTTATATGGTCTCGGCGGCCGCTCCCAATCACCAGTCAAGCTGCCGCGTTCTGGATTAGTTGTAGTTTCTGGGTCCCCTTCAAAGATAGCCCCACGTAGAGCGCATTGCAGTAGTCCAGGCAGGAGTACCCCTCACGACAGCTGTTTCAGGCAAAGGCTTCCAAAAGCTTTGCTTCCTTTGGGGAGTACACATTAAGCGCACACCCAGGCTGCCGCAACCCAACCCAGGGCCCTTCCTAAATGAAGCACCCAGGAAATTTCAGCCACAGCCCATGTCAACGGGTGCTTAACCCCTCCTGGGCCTGCCGATTCTTCTACTCCTGAAAATGGGCCACAACAGGTGTGCCCCCCGCTGCCGCCACCTGCCAAAAGCACTTCTGATTCATCTGAGCGGCAGCACCCCAAAGTTCCATCCCAAATTGTTTAGCACTTCCGGGGGCTGGACTAGATGACCCCATGGGTGCCCGGCCAACTCCAATGGCGCAATCTAGGATTTCTCCAACGGCTTCCTGCTGCACATGCAAATCGTCAAATATGTGGGTGGGGTGAGAAGAGAGAGAGAAGGGGGAATGGTAGCTTGTTCTGGGGGGGGGGGCAGTGTCTGCCTGGTAGCCCCATTCCCTTATCTGCCCCTTCCATCTCCTTATCTCCCCCCAAGCACGTCAAACAGCTCAGCTTCTCTCTCCCTTGAATAAACAAGGCAGGGATCCTCGCCTCCATCCCTTAATTCCAAAGGGCACTTGTTTCCTACCAGGAATTTTAGTGGAAGGCAAAAGGGGTGTCTGGGAATTGTCACCTTCGCTGCCTCTTAACATCCTTAGAAGGCTTCTTGAGCTCCCAGCGTCCATATTGGGGAGCTGAAGCAGATCCTACAACCTTTTAACTGTGTGTTCTTCCTGTGTTGTGAATGACTGGAGCCAAACAACAGCCGCATGATTTGCCTGTTTGCAGCAGTGTTAGAAACTCATACAATCTAATTGCCAAATGGCTCCTTAAACCTATCTACAATAGAATGTCTAGGGACTTTTTAAAAAAATAATAATATGGATTTATTATTACTACTACTACAGTCGTACCTTGGAAGTCGAATGGAATCCGTTCTGGAAGTCACAAAACATTCGGAAACCAAAGCGCGGCTTCTGATTGGCTGCAGGAAGCTCCTGCAGTCAATCGGAAGCCCTGTCGGACGTTCAGCTTCCAAAAATTGTTCAAAAACCGGAACAGTCACTTCTGGGTTTCGATCGCTCGGAAGCCAAGGCGTTTAAGATCCAAGGTACAACCGTACTACTATTATTATTATCATTCCTATACCACTTTATATTTTGAAGAAATAAATCTCACAGCAGTTTACAATACATTAATACAGTGGTACCTCGGGTTACATACGCTTCAGGTTACAGACGCTTCAGGTTACAGACTCCGCTAACCCAGAAATAGTGCTTCAGGCTAAGAGGCTCCATTAGCTAAAGTGCTGCTTCAGGTTAAGAACAGTTTCAGGTTAAAAACGGACCTCCGGAACAAATTAAGTACTTAACCCGAGGTACCACTGTACATGAAATAAAACAATTCAGAATAAAACCAATTCAGGCTTCAAGGAAACTATTTCAGATCCTTCTTTAAGTGACATTTTGCTTTCCCCAGTCAACACCCTGGCATCCAGAGATCTCCACGTGGTCGCAATTGGACCCGCACCAGTTGCAAAATGCGCCTAGCTAATTTCTAACACTGGCATGGAGAGGGTACTGCAATAAACCAACGCTAAAGCTTTGCTAGCAGATCTGATGCTGTAAGATCTCTTACAGACATCGGAAGCCACCTTATCCTGAATCGCATCACTGTTTCATGTAGCACACAGCTCTGCCTGCACTGGCACAAGGAATTGTGGTCCTCCAGATGTTGCTGAACCACAGCTCCCATCATCCCTCACCACTGTCTCTGGATGGCCCACCTCTGATCTATACTGACAGGTGTAGATCACTGGTTTCTCGTGTCTCCCTGGGATGCTTCCCAGAGGAGACATCGGGGATTGGACCAAATTCCTTTCGTTTGCAAAGTGCTCTGCCACTGAGCTACACAAGTGTCTGCTGGATCAGGCCAATGGCCCATCTAGTCCAACATCCTGTTCCTGCCCCAGTCGGAAACCTGCAAGCAGGATTTCAGCACAAGAGTCCTCTCCCCTCCTGTGGTTTCCAGAAAATGCTGCCTCCAGCTGTGGAGAGCAGTGCAGAGCCATTGTGGCTGCTAGCCATCGATAGCCCTCTCCTCCTCTGTGAATCTGTGCAATCCTATTGTTATGAAGGTTGCTCAAAATTCCCCAGCCGTATTTTGCTCCTGGAGTGAGTCCAGTTGCAACTACATGGAGATTTCTGAGCACCAGGTTGGTGACCACAGTTTGAAATCCTCTGCTTTAGTCCATAGTTAATACCTTTTTTTTCCATTTCCACTGTGTGTTTTTCTCCTTGTATATTGGAGCAAGTGAATTGTTGTAAAAGCAAGTGATGTACAGTAGACGCTCAGGTTGCGGACGTGATCCGTGCAGGATGCATGTTTGCAACCTGCAGCGTTCGCAACCCACAGCGGCACATCTGCGCGCGCACGGGTTGCGATTTGGCACTTCTGCGCATGCGCAAAGCACGATTTAGCGCTTCCTGCGCATGCGCGACCGCCAAAACCCAGAAGTAACCCGTTCCGGTACTTCCGGGTTTTGGCAGTCCGTAACCCAAAAAAGGGACGTGGGTGGTGCTGTGGGTTAAACCACAGAGCCTAGGACTTGCCGATCAGAAGGCCGGCGGTTCGAATCCCCGCGATAGGGTGAGCTCCCATTGCTCGGTCCCTGCTCCTGCCAACCTAGCAGTTCGAAAGCACGTCAAAGTGCAAGCAGATAAATAGGTACCACTCTGGCGGGAAGGTAAACGGAGTTTCCGTGCGCTGCTCTGGTTCACCAGAAGCGGCTTAGTCCTGCTGGCCACATGACCCAGAAGCTGTACGCCGGCTCCCTTGGCCAATAAAGCAAGATGAGCGCCGCAACCCCAGAGTCGGTCACGACGGGACCTAATGGTCAGGGGTCCCTTTACCTTTTAACCCAAAAAAACGCAACCTGAAGTGTGTGTAACCCGAGGTTTGACTGTAGTTGAGATTATAGAATTGGAAGGGACCCCCAGACATTCCGTTGTGGTGACCATAACCTAGATTTAAGGTGCCATCTGGCGCCTATCTTAGATATCTGAATTTCTAACACTGATCCCTCTTCCGAGTGGTAGCAAGATTTCGGGGGCTCCAAGTGCTCACCCAGGGTTGTGTTTCCGCTAGGAAAACTGAGTCTTAAGACAAATTTATGCATAAATGTGCCAACATTTCGCAAGTTTCCATTTAGGAAAGGCTTTATAAATAACTTCTCCCTACTCCAACTGAAGCTCCCAACAAGAGGCCACACATTGTGCTCCTCGTGGCTAAAAAGATGCACAGAGCTCTGAAGTCCGGTCGCTGCATCCAGGAAGAGAACGTCCAACCTATTCTTGGCACAGGAAAGCAGAAGGCGTTTGGGGCTGGACCATCAATCAGCTGGCCGCCTGGCTGATCTGACAAATGCTAGCATGCTGGTTCAGAAAAGATTTACACTCAAAACATTCTGCGTAGTGCAAGTACAGGCCCTGTTGGACTTCCTCAGCAAAGTTAAGCAGGCACGCAGATTCATTTTGCAGCAAGAGAAAACTAACCCTGCAATTCTCCAGAGTCTTGATCTTTCAGTATTTCATACAAGGCAGACAGAAAGCACCCCGATCCCTTAGAAAGTAAGAGCCCCTTGGCATGCGCTTTGTTTAAAGCGCCGCCACGTATGAAGGAGCTGGAAACCAACGCTTTGTAACAAGCGACAGACGATCTGCACACCGCGTCGTCTTTCCGACAAAGAAAACATACAACATCTGAAGCAGCCCAAACTGGTTCCTTTCTTCTTCGCGGGCAACAGTCTACTTCATCAGATCCATGCGATGGGGAAGAGGAAGAAGAAGGCAGTCGCAAATGGGCTTAGTTTCACCCAAAAACAAACGTTAAACATGGGAAGGAAGAGCTAAATATAACGAGAACTCACACACCTTGATGGACAAAGCACTGAAAAATACCGGGAACACAATTCGCAACACCAATGAGAGCTATTATATTATTTATTATTATTATTATTATTATTATTATTATTATTATTATTATTATTAGAAGGGTGTGCCCGTCATCCTTGCCCATGCCTGGATGAACTCAACCAGATGGGTCCAGAGAGTCCATCTCTGTGATGTCCTGGGACAGCCATCCCTGCACACTGTTCTAAGGATAGAAAACCCAAGTGGTTTGTAATTTTTTACCACCCTTAAGATCTGAATTGCAATGGAAGTTAAGTGCTGTTGACTCTCTCGAGCGTGTCCTGGATCATGGTGCCAACCCAGCTAAAAGGCAGTTTTTGTGTGTGTGTTTCTAGGATAACAGAATCATTTGAAACAGGTCTTCCGAGGGCAGAGTTGCAATCGTTTGGCAGAACCGCCAAGCGATTCCAGTACTGTTCCCAAGCTCTTCCAAACCAGGAATCAAGCCACGGGAATCAGCTTCTTCCCTCTTGGTGCATCGCAGGTTTTGACAAATCCTAAATTCTCACCAAAAGCCAGCTCCTTCCTCCTTCATCCCACCATGAGAAAGGGGTCTGCGGATGCAGCTCCAGGAAAAAGTAATCGGAATTACAGGTCTGGCAGATTTGGGATATGGAGGGGCACAATCTTCCCAAACAAAGCAAGTCTAAAATTCACATTCCGTGTTTTAATTCAGATAGGGGCAAGAAGGGAATGGGTGCAGTTAATGGCGAGCAGAAGATAATCACTCTCCCTCTCTACTGGTAGCTCTCTGGGTGATCTACAGTGGATCGGCAAGGAATTCTGACTTCCAGCTGTTCAACAATAGTAACAACAAAATGACCACCTCCCAACCAAATTATGCTGGTGAAACGAAGGACGCTTGAAATATCCAGAAATGGATTTATGCATGAAAGAACTGATAGCTCGGTTCTGTTCCCATGCACAAAACAAATCCCCAAGTTCAGAATTCTTTCATTCTAAGTGTGAGGCATTTGCAACAGGATCCAGCTGGTAGATTTTGGGGTTCTAATGGGGAAAAAACAAAGTTGGCCCCTCAAGACTGAAGCCTGCTCATCCCTGGCATAGACTACCTTCCAGCTCTAACTCTGGAACACAGCTGTCAACGTTTCCCCTTTTTTAAGGGAAATTCCCTTATTCCGAATAGGATTCCTCGCAAGAAAAGGGGAAAGTCGACAGCTATACTCTGGAATGCTCCGGAGTGACTGTAAGAGGTCCTCTGGGCAATCATTTCTTCCCAAACAATGGGGCAAAAAAACCAGGCATGATGGAGGCAGGTCTGATTCTTTAAATACAGGCACGTCGCAACCATGTATAAAAATGAATGTGTATCTCGATCCGAAATGTTCCTTATTTGCTATGAATTTTCCAAATTGAGATAGAAAGATTAGATAGATGATAGATAGATAGATAGATAGATGATAGATGCCGGACATTGTGAAATTGTTACATTGTTAAAATGGAATATTTTTTAAAAAAAATAAAAATAAAATGCATGCATGGGGGAGGACCTGATTTAAAGCATATATTTAGCATTTGGGTGGGGGAGAGGAATGGTGACAAGTGCACTCTGCCCCCCTGGCATCACTTCACCCTCGAGACAGCTCCAGTGCCACAAGTCAGCCTGGCTGAGAGAAAAGCACCTTCACACAGCACATAGTTAAACTATGGAACTCACTGCCACAGGAGGCAAAGTTGCCCAGTCCTTTTAAAAAGCAATGGGCAAATTCATGGAGGAGAGGACTATCATTGGCCAGTAGCCACAATCACTACGCTCTGCCCTCCACAGGTGGAGGCAGCAAGAAACCAGAAGAAACCAGCCTGTCATTGTGGGCAAGCACTACATGGCTCAGTGGAAGAGCATCTGCTTTGCATGCAGGAGGTCCCAGGTTCGAGTCCGGGCACCTCCAAGAAGGAAGTGGGGAAGGCTGAAAAGAGTCATTGCCAAATCGGCGCAGACAGCACGAAGGTAGATGGACCAACAGAAGGCAATTTCCTATGCAGTGGGGAAAGTGTGATAGGGGAGGTCCCATGTCCCTTCCCCTGGTTGCATGTTAATTCCTCTCCCCTACTTTATAGGACAGCCTTCCCCAACCTGGTGCCCTGCAGAGATTTTGGGGTACAGCATGCATCAGCAGACAGAAACATCTGGAGGCTGCTATAGAATTCCTGCAGCCGCCCAGTCAGGACAGAGCAACATGGACCAGGTCTGGAAGGAGCACGTAGGACAGAGGTTTTCAAACACAGGTTGGGAGGCCATCTGTCAGGGATGCTTTCACTGCAATTCCTGCATTGCAGGGGGTTGGACTGGATGACCCTTGGAGACCTCTTCCGACTCAACAGTTATAGTACCCAATCCTTCTGGCGGAGGAAGGGAAAAGGTGAACAAGAGCGCTTTGGGAATTGGGACATTCTCGGGGGCAAAACATCCCTCCTGAAAGGAGGCTCTAGGAACCCTGGAAAAGGTGCAAAGAGGGAGTAGAAACAGCAGTTGTTTTCAGATATCTGAATGTATCCCCAAAGAAGGAAAATGAATAATCACACACGCCACTGTCTGCAGAAGGAGAGACTAGAAGTGATGGGTCATCGCGAACGATGCTGTTCTACTTGTGCCGGAGACTCACTTGGCCAACAGAACTTTCCTTCCCTCTCTCCTGAAACCTCCCTGTGCACCCCCAAAATCTGTTCCAGGGGTTTGGGGGATCCTCCGAAACAGATTTTGAGGGTGTGCAGAGGAAGAAGAGGAGGGAGAGTCTTGCTGTACAAGCAAAACTCCCCATGAGAAGCACTGGATACGATGGTTTTAAACTGCCCAAAATTCATTTATGGCATCTCTATTCCACTTTTCCCCCTCCAAGGAGCTCAAGGTTCATGGTACGTGGTTCTACCTCCCTCCTAATTTATCTCCATGACAACCCTGTGAGGTAGGTTAAGCCGAGCATGAGGGACTGCCCCAAAGTCACCTGGTGAATTTTATGGCCGATTGAAGATTTGAACCCTGGTCTCCCGGGTTCATGTCAGACACTCTAAACGCTACACCACACCAACTGAAGCAGTTGGTTAAAAATCCAAGATTCCACCACCCTAAAAACAACTTTAGCTGTAGCTCAGCCTTGACATAAAACAGTGAGAGGGATTGTTTTATTCAGGGAAAAGGCCCTAACAGCTACCTGCGGAGGTACAAGCGGTCCTGTCTCAAAGAGAACTTTATTTGATGCCCTGGTTCTATATATGAGAACTGGCACATTTAATGCAACAAGGAGACATTGCAAAACTTGAAACATCCATGGAGAGGGTATATACAGGGGGTAGAATACCGAGAGGAAAGAAAATTGATTTGAGAAGAAATCGGCAGCATATTGCAGGATTCTGGCAGGCAAGGGGGGCTATTTGGGAGCTAACGCAAAGGTTTGGAAAGATGGAATGAACAGGGGCAAAAGGAGGAATTTGGGGTCAGCTCTCAAGAGGCTTGCAAATGAACCAAACTATATTTTCAGAGACTGGCAGATTGGCGCTCCTGGATCCTTCCTAACGGGTTTGAGATACAGGTTGGAAGCAGCCTAGAATTTTTGGCACCCCAGAATTAGAGAACGGGCTCTTAAGAATGTTGTCTCGACATTTCAGAATATTTCTCCAGCCCTACAAACTTTAATAACTGGAGGGGAGGTCAGGATTCTTGCGCACCAGCACCTAGAAAACCCTGCCTAGTTGATCATTTGGTAACAATACATACAAACAGGACTGACAACCTAAGAGCGTCCCTTTCAGCCACGCTCTTTTCCAGCATACTCCATTGCATTCCTTCCACCCACCCAGTTTCCCCATTTCCACTGTCCCACCTACAACTGTCACAAGACCACAGCCCCTAAGGAGGCTAGTCCTCATGGGGGCTATTCGTTGTTTTCCGGCCACATGACCCGGGGCACTGGAAATAAAGGGAACTGTTGTCAGAGTGTGGTGAGGGAAGTAGCTAATGGCGAAAGATTAAGTATCTTTGAAAGAATTAAAAAGAACTGAGAAATTGACGGCCAGTTTGTGAGGCAGGCCTGAGAGTCGGAGAGGAAGAGGTTGGGGCTCATTTGCCCTTTCGTGGAGGATGCAAAAGATCTCTAAGCCTCTGGAGAAAGAGATGTCAGCGCCAAAGTTTTCCCTCTGGCAGCTCCGAGGGCGCAGCTGAGCAAGGAGGAGATCTGGGGGCGCAATTGGGATGCGAGGGAGGAGTCCTTTTTAGAGCAGCTTGGGGGGTCCCGTCGAGGGGCGCACACTTGCATGGGGGGGTTAATAACACCGAGATTTGGGGTTCCTGCTGCTTACCTGCTTGAACTGCTCTTCGTAGGTCCACTCGTGGGGCTGCTGCGGCGCCGGGGGCAGCTGCGGCGAGGCGAGGCGCGGCGCGTGTCGGGGCGCGGCGGCGGCTGCGCCTCGGTCCTCGTCGTCCGGCTCGTCGTCCTCCGCTTCCTCCTCGTCGTCTTCCTCCTCGTCGTCCTCCTCCTCGCCGCCACCGCCCTCCTCTTCCTCGGGGCGGCGGCGGACAGCGGCCGGATCCGGCGCGGGGCGCGGCGGAGGGAGAGGGAGCGCTCGCCCCGAGGGCAGCAGCCCCGCGCAGCGCCCGGCGGCCGGGAAGGGGCGCAGCGCCAGCGGGGTGGCCGTCGGGCAGGCTCCGGCGGCGGCGGGGTGCGGAGGCGGTGGCTGCGAGGCGCGCAACGGAGGCGGCTGCCCGGCCGGGAGCGCCTGGGGGTGGGGGCCGCCGCCGGGGCTGCTCCGGGCCGGGGCTGCCTGGGCGCGGCGCAGCTTCTCCTCGAGGCGCGCCGCCTGCGCCCGCTGCAGGTTCTCCATCACCGCCTCCAGCCGGAGCCCCCCGGCGGCGCCCGCGCCGCGCCCCGGCGAGCACGACGGAGCCGACGACGCCGACGGCGAGGAGAAGGCGGCGGCAGCCTGGAAAAAGAGAGAGAGAGAGAGAAAGAAACGGAG